>NC_045449.1:27940482-28038572 GCF_002776525.5 Piliocolobus tephrosceles
CTTCCTTCCTTCCTTCCTTCCTTCCTTCCTTCCTTCCTTCCTTCCTTTTTCTACTTTGTGCATTTAAAAACACTAGGAATGGTAGTAAAACTAGTTTCTGTGTTTGGTCAGCTTAGATCACCTCATTGCTTAAAGTTCAACCACTTCTTCAGGGAGAGCAGAGGAGTACTTTCAGATTTGAGCGCACTCCCTCCAGCCATGTGCCTGGTCCCACCAGGCTCTGTGGGCCAGCCCAGATGCCTCTGCTCCATCCATGCAAGACTTCTCTCCAGTCAAATGAGGGAAGCCTCCTGGGCCCCTTCCCTTAGCATTCACTCTAACCAGACACTAATCTCATTTACAACTTTTACTGTCTACAGTGAGTGATTTTTTTGAATCAATAAACGAACTCATTGCAAAGTCAATTGGTTAAAAATTAATACCTTACCTTTTTCTCCGACCACCCACCCAGTAAACCCCCAGGTTGGCAAGTTATTTCCATTAAAAGGAAAAAAGCCTTTAATCATATAATCATCTTTACATTTTGAAATGATAAGCCTGCATACTGATTATAGAGTTAATTATCTTATAATCAGCGCATTTCCTCATCTCAGTCCCCCTCACCTGAGCACAGAGTTCCCTGGTTTCTCTCCCTGCCTTGGACTAGACCCGCACCCCCTTGTATTCTCTCCCTGCCTTGCTGCCAGAGTGGTCTTTCTGAAATGCAAATTTGATACTGTCAATCCCATACACCCTGTTTAAAATTCTTCTCTGGTCTATCATCATCTAAACGGAGTCCCGAATGCATGTGAGCTGTTCTGGGCCTGAGAATGGGTTTCATCTAGCCTGCATGGGGCTTTAAACATTTTAACCCAGGATGCCTCTAGGCTGGGTGTGTGTGCTCCAGCCAGGCAGTGGTGTTACTGCCCCTATCCACTTCCACCTGTCTACTTCTTACATCACCTGTCTGAAACTTAAAGACAACTTCATTTCCAACCCTGACAAGGGCTGGATTGCCCAAAAGAAATCTTCCCTTCCTAACCTGAGCCCTTCTGCAGTGTGTCTCACTGACGATGACTCTACTCACTTGAACAGTTTCAGGAAGAAGACAAATAGCTTCTGTTAATTGAGCATCTACTCTATGCCAGGCCCAGTGCTAAGCACTTTAAAGACAACATCTTGGATAAACTGCACAATAACGCTGTGCAGAGGACGAAGCTAAGGATCCAGGATGTTAGTGTTTGCTCAAATGGTCAGAAAGCCAAGAAATGGCAGCCCCAGGACCTGGGTTTAAGTGCATTTGGTTCCAGAACCTATGCTTCCAACCCTTACTCTGCACAGCCTCCTGCTAAATAGGGGAGAAGCCTGTCCTTTGTTGGCAGCTCACTGTTGCACAGAGCTGACCACGCCCCATTTGTACCCCTCTCCCTTGGGTCAGTGCCCTCTAGATTTCCCTCCTACCTCCCTGACTGTTCCCTCTCACCCTCCTTTGCCTGCTCCTCTACTTCCAGACCCCTAAATGTTGGCGAATCCAGGGCCCAGTGCTCAGCCTGCTGCTTTTCTCTGTCAACACACTCAACTTACGCGATCCCACCCAGTCCCACTGACTAAATGCCACTATTCCATCACGACTTCCAAATCCCAATCTCCTGTCCTGACCTCCTCTGGAGCTCCAGGCTTATGTGTCCAACTACTTACTAGGATACCCAATAGTTATTTCAATCTCAACAAACCCCAAACATTGAATTCGCCTCCCACCTCTCTCAACACCCATATCTAATCTCCCCCAGCCTTCCATTCTCAATTCATGTTACCAGGATCAGCCCAACAGCTCAGGCCCACAACCTGGGAGTTATTCTTGAGCCCTGCTTTTATCAACCTCTATTACCAATCCACCATCAAGTCTCACTGGACCCACCTCCAATATATGCCAAATTGGACTATGCTCGCCACCTCCATCACCAAAACCCTAGTCCAGTCCACCAGCATCTCTCATCCCAAGTATTGTATCTGCTTCTTAACTTGTCATCCAGCCTCCATTCTTATCCATGCTCATCCAGTCTCTGAAGCCAGAATGATATTCCTGTAGGGCATATTCACTCATGGCACTCTCATTCCTAAGCCCTCCAATGGCTTCTCACTGTGCTGGGAGTCATCTCCAAGTTCAGCCCAGCCTACAAGCCTTGGCATTTGGCCTGTACCTACCTCCTCAACTTCAGCTCATATCACTCTCTTCCTCTTCTACTCTGCTTAAGACATACAGGCCTTCTTTCTATTTTTTGAACAAACCAAGTTCATTCTCATCTCAGAGACTTGGCACTGTATCTCTTCTGCCCAGAGCACCTTGCCTCTAGGTCTTCACTTGATTGCATCCCCCTATCATTTTGGTCTCAGCTCAAATGCCACGTCTTCATGTAGGACTTCTTGACTATATGAGTTAATGAGCTAAAGCATCTTACAAACATCCGTTTCCATTTCTCTCTATCCTATCATCCTATTTTGTTGTCTTCAGAGCGCTCATTATCATCTGAAATTATGACATTTGTTTACATGTTTACCATCTGCCTTTACCATCCCATTCTAACCCATTGTCTTCTAAACTATAAGCCTCATGAAGGCAAGGATTTTGTCTGTTGTTTGTTTGCTGTGGTCCAGTGCTAACAGGAGCTAGCACACAGTAGGCACTTAATTAACTCTTACTGAATAAATGACCTAAACTTCTGAGAGGTAAGCTGAATTCTGAAATAGATTTTAGGTGAACAATTCTTTACCGAGCACCTGTTTTGTGTACATAGAGATATACAAGGCTCTGAGGAAAATCCTCGTCTTATCACATAAACCCATGAGCCCTACCCTGCACATGGTTGTATTGTCATCATCACCATGGTCACCATCCCTCCATCGTCGTCATCGTCAGCATCACCATCACCAACACTGTCATCACCATCACCATCATCATCCACCATCATCACCATCATCATCATTGTCAGTAGTAGCAATAATCTGCAACATGCTTATGATGCTTTACATTGAACAAAACAATTTTTTATACGTTATCTCTTTGGTTTCTCAGAACATCACAGTGAGGGAGGTTTGTCACTATTTTTTCATCAACTTTTTACAAATGAGAAAACTGAGCCCTGGGAGGGGATCATTTAGCTCCAAGATACCCTTGCAGAGTTTCTTTTCCTTTTGACTGAACTGCCTCCCTCCATGCCAGCCTCCTTTCCATCTGGAGACAGGTGACGCAAACAGAGTCCAGGACCTACTCCTGTTTCAACAACACTTAGTTAAGAAATTGCCCCTGAGTTTGCACATTTTCATTCTGGCAATGTAGGAAAAGAGATAGCTTTTAAATTGTAATCTATGGCCAGATTTTATGACTGCTAAGCGGGGGAAAAAGAAAAGCTTAAGGTGAGTTTAGGAGGACTTTTTTTGGTTAAAGAAAAAAATTACAAAATTAAAAGAGTAGAAAAAAATAAATTACTAGTGACTGTTTTTACTGCGTGAGCTTACAAACTGGAGTGGAGAATTAAAAAGTTATATAGCTGGGGTTTCTAACCATGACTTATCACAGATGAATCCTCCATATTTATAGCTTTTTCTATTTTTCCCATCTCAAGATAGTAAGCAATCCCCTGATATAGGGTTGTTACTCTCTGCCCAGGAACCCTGGGGGCTGTGTGTACTCAGCAGAGCTGTCACAGCTGACAACACAGGAAGGACCTGGGACAGGGGCTTGTTTATTGTCCCTCTGCCTGGAGGGATCCCTCCCTTGTTCACTCAACAACCACTGGAGGGGGTGAGGGTGGGGAGTACTCCTTCATGCCAGGACCCAGTGAGGAGAAGGAAGGCCTTAAAGAAACAGAACAATAACAGCCAAAGTTCCATGATGGAAGCCATCCTCTCAATTCATTTAGCCCTCACAATTGCAAATGCTGACATTATCCCCTTTTTACAGATGGGGAAATTGAGGCACAGAGGGATTAAACAACTTGCCTAAGGTCATGCTCAGCGAATTGCCTCTCAAGGTGCCAGTCCTTGAAAAGTTTAAAAAGTTGAGGGGGGGTTTTTGGGGGGCAGGGAGAAGAAAGACTAAAGGGAGAATGGGAGAAATGACTGGGGGAGGGGGAGGAAGGAAATATTAATTGAGCATCTACTTTGTGCCAGACTCCACAAATTCTGCCTTGTCATCATTTTTCTTCCTCACAGTCACTCTGTGGGAAGGTAATGAGTGGTATTTATGTCCATTTTACAGATAAGGAAACTGAGGTGCAGAAATGTTAATGAACTAGTCAAAGTTAATTTGGAAGTGACATTGATAGGATCTGAACTGACATCTGTCTGTTTCCATTTCATACTGGCTGGATGACCTTGGGCAAGTGATCTGACCACTTTGAGCATCTGTTTTCTCATCTATGAAAATGGAATAGTATTCTCTACTCTCAGGCTGATCTCAGGCTCTGGGTGCGAAAAAGCTTTGTAAACCAGGTAGCATTGTAAAACCAACTCTGCTCCAACACCTGCTTGCAGGTAGGCAGGGGCCAGATGCTTTCTCATTAGCTGGGGATGAGGAAATTGAGGCCCAGGGAGTCGACATTAACTTGCCCATGCCACAGAGCTAATACAAAAAAGACCAGAAGTGAAACCTCCTGTTTCTTAGTGTATAGTTCTCCAATATTCACTGATAAGAGGAAACTTAACTGGGGAGAGATAGTATAAATAATCCAGTAGGTACAAATAACTGATAGCAAAAATCTAAACATGGAAACACGTGACCCTGGATCTCAAGGTCACTGATTTGTTGCCTTTTTTGACAACACGGAATCCTAGAATGTCCATTTTAAGAAAGACTGCATAGATCAGTGACTCAAACTCCAGCTAAAAAACACCCATGCTTTGTCTTGACCCCAAGCCAATGAAATCAGAATCTCTGGGGGTTTAGCAATTTTTTAAAAAAATTATCCAGATGATTCTAATGTGCAGCTAGAGTTGAAAAATCCTGACTTATGATCTCCCTTATTTTCCGGATGGGCACTAGAGGCCCAGAGAGGGGTAGCTAAGGATCCAGGGTTGTCCAGGAGTTAGTGGTAGAGTGCGACTCCGGTCTCCTGGTTCCTAGCTTGGGACTCTCCCTCCGCTCTTGTCACTCTGCAATTGTGGTCAAAGTGACCAGATGATCCTGGTGCCCCCTAGTACCTGAGGATAGACACCACCCCTCCTCATTTCTCCCACTCACCACGCCTCCTCACCAGCACCTCATGCACCCAGAGAGAGCTCTGGGTACCTGGGAGACCCAGGCTGAATGATGTCCTGCAAATCTGCACCTGGGCTGGTCTACACACTGCAAAATGAAGTGGTGAACTGAGGCAATTACCCAATGTATTAGCAAGCCTGTCCCTGCGGCACTCCTGCCAGCCAAAGTAATAAATACAAAATGGTAATTTCTCTCTGGAAGCCTGACTCCCGCCTCCCACACAATTCCCCTCCCACCCAGAAGTCATATACCACTGCCTGGTTGTCCTCTCTTGGATGGGGCGGCAGTAACTGAGTTATTTAAATATCTCGGGCAAAACCTGCTTTTACGAAAACCTGAATCATCACACAATAACCTCAGTTCTCCTCTGCAGCTTACTTGTCTGGCCAGAGCATATCCTTCTAGACTTCAGTGGAAAGTAATAAAAATGGCTACAGGTATCAATTAATGACTCCCAATGGCTAACGTCTTCTTTGTGTGTGTCGTAAACTAGCATCAGCCCTGAAAAGGGAGTGAGAAGAGCTAGGTTGGAGCTTAGACCTGGACTCTTGCTTGCTTCGTGACCTTGAGCAAGTCACTCCAGTTGCCTGGGATGTGGAACTGTTTTGTTACCTTTCCC
Source organism: Piliocolobus tephrosceles (assembly GCF_002776525.5). Taxonomy (NCBI): domain Eukaryota; kingdom Metazoa; phylum Chordata; class Mammalia; order Primates; family Cercopithecidae; genus Piliocolobus; species Piliocolobus tephrosceles. The sequence continues at coordinate 27,946,338 of NC_045449.1, forward strand.
TAGAGTTGTGCAAATCCAAATGGAGAATGGACGTGAAACTGCTTGCACAGACTTCCGTAAAATCTGTCTATGGGAAAGTGAAGAATTGAACTCAGGTGCCCTTACCCTTACCCACTCCATGGTAGTCTCTCAGGGCATCAGTGGCTGTACGCAGCACAGGGAAGACCAGGGGGTTATAGGACATTCCAGACAGAGGGAACAGCATATGGAAAGGCTTGAAAGAACACGGTAGATACAGTGAATCCTGGCAGCTCAACATGGCGGAATGCATATGTGGGGGTGATAGCCTGCAGATTACCTGGGTGCTTGGCCTTCGCTTGTAGGCAACAGGGAACCACATGATAATTTTAGGCAGGGAAGATTTTAGACAAAAGATAAATGGCTGGTCCAGTTTTTCAGCACCAGACTGGAGAGGCCATTGAGGGGTCTAGTTTGTTGCCTGGATATAGGATACTATGGGGGCAGGGGAGATTGACTTGATGACCTGGAGTATATTCACTTTGATTCCTTAGAGGCTGGCACAATGCCTGGTATATAGAAGGTACTCAATAAATGTATGCATGAGTAAATGTAGCTGTCAATCAGTGAATGAATAAAAGAGTGAGCAAAGGAACAAATGGCTGAAAAAACAAATGAAGGTATGAATGACTTAACTGAATGAATAAGCTAAGGCATGATTTGCAAACAACCTTAGCAATTCTAACTAATGGCCTTGTAGCAACAAAAGTAAAGGCTTCCAGCTGCATTACTTAGAAATGCCCGGTTATTGGCATGGCTCCCTTAATTGAAGACTTTCTCCCCTCTCAGTAGCAACACGCTGCTCAAAGACAAAAACTGATTACTGTGATCAAGCCAGAGGCTCTCCTTGGATTCTCACCTGTCATTGTCACATTTACTGATATCCACAAAATCAGAAAAGGGAGCAGAAATACCTAGCAGCTCATCCTCACAGGAACTAACTCTTTTTGAAGGTATGTGACTCCATTGCCATTTCTCCATTCATATGGACTCCCTCAATGACTTGTCATTTCAGTATCATATAAGACAAAGGAAACAGTTATCCTTAATAGAAACTTACCAATTGCTGTGCTGTCTGCACATCTAAGCAGCAGCAGCAGCAGCCTGACAGTCTAGCCTGGGAGAAGCAGCTGTGCTTCTCAGAGCAGGATTCAGGACAAGGTGGGCTTTGACGCTGTCCAAAGGGATGATTTATTGTAACAGAATAAAGTGGCAGGGTTGATATGCACTCAGGTCTGTCTGGGGACAGAGGCCCTTCTTCCTCTTTTATTCCATCCTGCTTTTGCCTCCAGCCTTGTAGATCCTTGCTACATAAAATGTGGTCCATGTATCTGTGGTATCGGTGTCACTTAGGAGCTTGACAGGAATGCAGAATCTCAGGCTCCACCTACTAAGCCAGAATCTGCGTTATTGCAATATTCCCAGGTGACTCTCATGCACATAAAAGTTATTGAAGTCTGAGAAATTCTGTCTATAGATGACCCAGGTGGCACTGTGGGCCCTCCCAGCCACAAAGATTCAATTCCCTCTGACCAGGTTTCACAGTGCTCTCCACTGGGATCAGGGAAGACTTCCCTGGGAGGTGACACTGACTTTGAGACTTGGAGAAGGACACATATTTAAACTCCCAGTGGCAATTCACAACCATGAGTCAGGAAAGTTCTGGAACAAGAATCAGAACCCACCTGGCTTTGGTACCAGCTGGGTAACCTTGGGCAAGTCAGTTCTCTTCTCTGGGCTTAGCTGCCCCACCTGTAAAATAGGAGCAATTCGATTTGCTTTACTACAGCACGTGGTTATCGGGAAGACGAACGGAAGTGAAAGATTTGCAAGTTCTCTGCAAAACTCTATGCCAGTGAAAGGGTCTGTTTTCGCTATAGGCAACCAGCCATCCTGACCTAACATTTTGGAGGCTGAATGAGGAAACTCTATTTGAACATCACAGGCTTAAGACCTTTGCCCTCATGAAGATTAATCAGCAGAGGAACGTGGTGCTAATTACCCAGAATGGAATACTCCAAAGAAAAGGGCCTGGCTAAGTTGATCTCACTGAGCTGCCCTTAGACACGGATTTGTGAATGGATTCCTCCTGCTGCAGTTTTTTTCCATTCACTTGGAGTTATTTTTTATAGGAAAGTTCGGCCTAAGGACCTAAAGCTATGTTACATTAGCATTCCGGAGGTCAATATTTCCAAAGCTGCTAGAATCAGGCTGTTCTCTCATACTGTGTGGGTGAGAGAGAGGCAGTCACATTTTGGAAGGAGCCAGATGTACCCACAGTACAAAGAACAAGCGATTGAGTGACTGGAATTGGGTTTTCCAGTGTGGGAAGGAAGAAGACAGATCCTTCTCCAACTGGGGGCCTTTGGTTGGCTGTTACCCTGTTTGGAATCCTTTTCCGGATCTCTGCATAGCTTCCCCTTCTCATCTTCCTGATCTCAGCGAAGATGTCACTTCCTCAGATAATCGATCCTCCCCTGCTCCCTGGCTTCAGGCAACCCCTGCTGTTCCCTATCAGATGCCCTTATTCATTTCTTTTTCCTTCACAGCATTTATTAATATTGGAAGCAGTCTTGTTCCTTTATTTGTTTACGTACATATTATCTGCTCCTCTACCCCCCAACATACAATGTTTTTCTAAAATCCTTAATCATCTGGGGGTGTCTGTTAAAAATAGACCAATGGAAAAATCAGTTAGGCATGGTGGTGCATGTCTGTAGTCCCAGCTACTTGAGAGGGGGAGGCAAGAGGACTGCCTGAGCTGAGATCAGGCCCTTGCACTCCAACCTGGGTGACAGGGCCAGACTCTGTCCCAAAAAAAAAAAAAAATTTGATGGGCTGCTCCCCCATAAATTCTGATTCAATAGTTCTGGTTTGGAGTGAGGGATTTTTAAACCAGCACTTCCCATCGTTCTGATCTTTGGGAAGACTTAGAAAGCACAGATCCGGATGAGAGCTCTGTGAAGGAGGGTCAGCTCCATTTCCCTCCATATCCCATATCCCCCCGGGATCCCTGGCCTATGATCCTTCGCCATAACGCTTTAATGAATGAATGAATGAATGAATGAACCAATGAGTCCACATATTTTTTTTTTTGGTGAAACCATCCTTTTTCCTGTTTCAACAATTCAATATTCAGACAGGGAACTTGTCACCTACAAGGCACAGCGTTAGGTGCCCAGACAGCTACGGGATAAAACCAGACATGGCCCTTGCCCTCAAGGAGATGATAGCTGAGGAAGGGGAACCTGAGTCAATGCATAGGATTGCAATAAAAGACCGAGAAAGGAAAGGGTTATCAGAGAGGCATAAACAAAGTGAGTTTTGCGTGGTTGAAAGGGTGGAAAGCATCCCTTTGCCTACAGATGATTTATATGGAAAAGTGGCCTCAGATAACCACAGAAGAGATGAGATTTTTAGAAACAGTATTTTTCTTTTGTCTTATACGTTGATTTGTTGTAAGTTACACATGCACATGGCTAAAAATATTCAGGTCATAGATAAGAGTGAAGAGTGAGAAGCAGGGCTCCCTCTCTCCTTCTGCACCCCATCTTCCAGGCCCCTTCTCAGAGGCAGCCTGCTATCAGATCTCAGGCATCCTTCCAGGCATATTCTGGGCATATCTAAGCACCAAGTCGTCTAGAACAGACAGGGCATCAGAGGCAGAGACAGTGGATCAGGGAATCCAGGGGAAAGGAAGCAAGGACATGGAAGGTGGAAAATTCCTTGGAATAGAGATAAGCAGCTCATCAGTGATTTAGCTTTGTGACTTTGGGCCATGAACTCATAAATCCAGGAGAGTGGGAAATGGGAGGTTGGTCAAGGTAGTAGATGCTTTCCTGGCTTGTTGGCTGGTTAAAATTCTTGGAACATGGAGCAGGAGAGAGGGGCAATGGGAGTGAGGTAGCCAGGGGTCAACATAAATTAAAAATTCCAGTCTGGCGTGGTGGCTCACACCTGTAATCCTAGCACTTTGGGAGGCTGAGGCGGGAGGATTGCTTGAGCCCAGGAGTTCTAGACCTGCCTACGTAACACAGCAAGACCACAACTCTATAATTTTTGTTTTTAATTAGACAGTTGTGGTGGTGTGCATTGAATATTCCAAATGCTATCTTTTAAGAGTGTGAGATGCAGGTCCTCATCACCACTCTTTCCATTAACCTTCTGAACTTTGGTTTCCTCATTGGTAAAATGGGTATAACCCCAGAGTATTGTCCTGAGGATTAAAGAAGATAACAAATGGGAGGCACAGAGCCACGTAGCAGCCTTCCTTTATCCCTCTCCTGTGTCCCACTTCCTGGCAACCCATTCCACCTAAGTTGCCAGACTTGCCTTTGTAGAGATCTCAGCTACATCATTTATTAGCAAGGTCACTTTTGGTGAGCTGACCCCTCCTCAATCCTGGCACATAGCGGGTGCCTACACATCCCTGCTCCATATTCGTCTTTCCCCAGCATCATAGCCCACCTAAGAGCGTAGGAGACATTGCTCTTGCTGTTCCAAAGACGTGGCAAAAGATGAGAGCCCGAAACACTCATCCCCGGCCGGAATTATAAAAACAAAACTACTTGGATGTGAAAAATGCAGTCATGTTTCCCCGGCTGGTTAAAATATTTGATGCTCATAGAATATTCAACAACAACAAAAAAAGGCTCTCACTCCATGCACCATCAAAAATGTAATGTAATTATAGTGATGTTAAATATCCCCAGCTGTTCTGAGATATTTGAATCTTAAATCAAGCCTGCCTGTATACATCCTGCGGTTGCAGCTGGAGATCCACACTAAGTACCATACAAACATAGAGCTGGGAAAGTTCAGACAAGAACTCTGGGCTAGAGTCTCCACATCTGTTTGTTAGAGGCTGGGCCTGACCCCCAACACTGGTACGAAGATCCCCCAACCCGAGATGTTGGCAGCCACGTGCCTTAACAGAACCACGCAATCTGACAGGTCATAAGCATCTATCCAAATCATCTTTCAAATCCATGTGCAGGGAGCATAAAGAGATAGTGTAAAATAAATGGTAATAAAGTGAATAAACACGCGTCTCACTCCAGAGCCTTTGAGGTGGTTCTATAAATCAAATTCTTTCCATAATTTTCTCTGTGAGACTGTGCTGAGAAGCAGAATCAAACCTCATCTGCTTTCCTGAGCAGTAGGCTTAGATTTATGGATGTGAGTTCACAGTGGATGCCCGTGCCATTTCAAAGTGGGAAAATAATTTTCATCGGGAGGGGTTCCAAGAGAAGATTAAACCCTTCACTTTCAAAGATCAGAGTATCAACAACTTTCAGATCAGATATGCCACCAGAATCAGACGGGGATGGCCAGAATACATATTTTGGAAGAAGAGAGAATTTACAGAGGAACAAACTGATATTGCTGTGATACAAAAGTGTCATCTGTAGGCTTAAGCATGAATCTCCTTACCGTCTATTTCAAGCTTCCCAGTGACCTGCGGTGTGACCTTGAGCAACTCAATCTCCCTCTCTGATTTTTAATTTTGATCAGAGTACTGAATGGGGAAGAGACACAAAAGGGCTCTGACCTACCCAGAGAGGTGTGATATGAAAACTACATAATGTTTCTTGGCTAGAATTGTAACAATATATAGAAGGCCATTGAAGACTACTCTTCTATGGCCTTAAAAGTCTTTCTTGGAAGAATTGAGGGGCATGGCCTATTTTATTGATGATAAGGATGATGAAGATGACAGTGATAACTCACATTCATTTAGCACCTACACACCTGTGCTGTGCCTTTACATACAAGAGAGTAGGAACACTTTCTGTATTTATACTCAACATTTATCCACAAACACTAGCCTATGGCTGGCTCTTAATAATGTTTAAAGGGATTAACATATGATTTTTAAGTTTTGAAACAGCCCTACGCGAAGAGTATGGTCTGTGTTTTGCAAATGAGGAAACAAAAGCTCTTTCTGTAGCTCTTTCTGTAGCTACGTGAAGAAGGAACGCATTGGTGGGAGGCAGGCTGTGTCTTGGGAAGTCCAGTCCACTCTTCTCTTTGCTTGATTTTGGCCTCAGGATCCTCCTCTGTAATATGAGGTCATGAGCCAAACGAGTCTCAGTAAGGGTAAGCAGCTCTCTAACAGCCACCCAGCCAACACAATACCTGGCAATGCTGGGATTTGAACTTGAGTCTGTCTGACTCCTGAGGTAATCCCCTTTCTACTTCCCCTAACCACCTCCTTTCTAAGTTTCTGGAGTCCAAATTCCCAATCTTGCATTATGTAAGTGTGGTTAAAATACTCCCAAGCTATTTCTGAAACTAGATGCGTGTTTGTTACAAATTCTTTTATTTTCTTGAATTTTGGACAGATCCTGCGGCAAAATTACCCAGCCTCGTTCACCAATGTGGATTCAGGTCTGTAATAGAAAGTGTTTTGTACATCAGAAACAAATGAGGCTTCTATTAATTTCCAATTCTTGCTGTAACAAATTACACAAACTTTACTGGCTTCAAACAGCATACACTTATTATCTTATAGTTCTGGAGATCGGAAGTCTGAAATGAGTCTTATCAGCGAAAATCAAAGTGCCAGCAAGGCTGTGTTCCTTCTGGAGGCTTTAGGGCAAAACCTGTTTCCTTGGCTTTTCCAGCATCTAGAGGCCACCCATCTTCCCTAATTTGTGCCCCCTCTTCCATCTTCAAAGCCATCAAAGTAACACTTTCAAATCTCTCTTTTTCTCCGACTTTGTGTGTGTGTGTGTGTGTGTGTGTGTGTGACAGAGTCTTGCTCTGTTGTCCAGGCTGGAGTGTAGTGGTGCAATCTTGGCTTATTGTAACCTCTACCTCCCAGGTTCAAGTGATTTTCCTGCCTCAGCCTCCTGAGTAGCTGGGACTACAGGTGCCTGCCATCAGACCCAGCTAATTTTTGAATTTTTAGGAGAGATGGTGTTTCACCATGTTGGCCAGATTGATCTTGAACTCCTGACCTCAAGTGATCTACAGACCTCTGCTTCTGTAGTTACATCTCCTCTCACTCTGATTCTCCCGTCTCCTTTTGTCACTTTTAAGGACCCAAGATTACACTGGGCCCATCCAGATAACCCAGGGTATTCTCCCTATCTCAAAATCCTTAACTTAAAAATCACATCTGCAAAGTCCCTTTTCTACATAGGGTAATGTATTCACAGATTCTAGGGATGAGGTCATGGGCATCGTTGAGGGGCCATCATTCAGCCTATCACATGGTCTTAGAACTTTGGTTTGACTGATACTCCAGCTAGGCCCTGGCCCTCTGTTAACTCTGCTCTGGTGTGGCAGAGGGCTTCCCCCAGAGCACTGATGCTTCTGATATTGCACATTCTCTTGGGTTCACTGGGGAGCCCAGGACTGCTCCCCAGACACACTTATTTGCTTCACTCTAGGATGCTCATCCCACATGCACTTTTATAGATCTAATGAATTGGATATGGCTGAACCACAGGGATCCCTCCTTATCAGCATTCACAGGGCTTCCAGGAGCCCACAGCCCTGTCTCTCAAAGCAAGTGTGGTTCGTGGACCAGCAGCATCTGTACCAGCTGGGAGCTTGTTAGAAATGCAAATCTCACACCCTGCTCCAACCTACCGAATCAGGGTCTCTGTTGAGGGCCTAGTAACCCGGACATGCTCAAGTTTGAGAAGCGTAGCCCCCTTAAGGACTCCGTATCTGTCCACTGCCAACTGGAGTGTGGTGCAGCAGTTTAGGACCAGTTCTTTTCTGCAAAGTACTCACAAGCCCATCACTTTTTCCTTAACACAATCTTCCAGGTCAGGTGAAATCTCACACCCACACTGACCAGCAACAGAGGTGCTGGAGGAAGAAAAGGTATACGGGGCCTTAGGAGACCTTAATTCAAATGCTGGCTCTTCTTGTATTCCTGTGCTGAGTGACCTCCGGCAAGTCACTCCTACCTCTGGAGTTAGTTAGGCAGGCAATAGAGTGTAATCAGCATCCTCCATTGCTGCAGAGATAGCAATGTACATTATCATATCCTATCCAGGTATAATAAATTAAGCTTCTGCTGATTACAAATGCAGGTTTGTCCGGCCAAAGCTGCACCAAGATCTTTTGCAGGAACAATTGTGATGCAGTGCATTGACTTTGGAACCCTAAGGTCAGGGCTTCTGTGACCTTGACCAAGGTACTGAATCACTCTGTGCCTCAGTTTTCTTTTTGGTATCAGGGACAAAAGATTACGTTTTTCTTGCTCTGTTGTCAGCAGAAATAAAACAATGAATGTAAAAGTGTCTGGCAGAAAGAAGGAGCTCAATAAATGTGTGTGGAATCGGAGGAAACAATTTACAAGGCAAATTAATAGTATAAACAATGGTGTCAGGGGAGATATTTGACATGCTCAGGAGAACAGACTTCCTGAGTACGTTAGCAGTCTCTATTTGTTTTACCAACAATTCATGTTCCAATTATGAGTGAGTCATCTATTTGTTAGCACAGGCCCGAGCTGGAACTCAATTTGGCACCATTTCCTCATGCAGGACTTCAAGTTACCAGTGTCCTTGAAAGAATGAGAATAGTAATTTAGTTGAGGTTGTGGCACAATTAAAACTTTTTTTCACTACTCCTGGGAAGATTCTCCTCCATAGATCTACTTCTCTTCCGTTTGTCTGAGGGCAGAGGAGGATACAAGTTCATTACTGATCTTGTCCGATTACGAACTATCTTTCCTTCTCAGGATTGCAGGTCTTGGAACCCAGGATGACTCTCCAAGGCCAACAGCAACTTACAGTGAAAAAAACTTCAAGGCTTGGAAGATTGTGAATGGCACCCTCCATGAAAGGATTTGTTCTTATCAGCATCTCTGAGTGTTGGCAGAATGGAGCCATAGGAAAGAACATGGGCTTTGAAGCTGGACTGATCTTTGGTTGAATCTTGACTCTACTACTTCCCAGATGCGTGACTTTGTACCTCCCTGAGCTTCAGCTTTCTCATCTGTAAGCAGGGTTCCATGACACTCATTCATGCTGTTAAAATGGAATGTGACTGTTTATGTAACAGGTACCCAATACAAATTCTAGGCTGTTGCATTCCAACCCCACTCCCTGTATAACAGGCAGCTCCTTTTAGACTCAGTCACTCCAATAGGCACAGTGACTGTTGCAAGCCTATTTACCAGAAACAGATCAGACTTATGGTCATCTTGGTGGCACAGTGCCTGGCACACAGTAGGTGCTTAATGTGCATTGGTTGATGTAATTTTTGAGTAGTTCATCCAAGCAAATCACTTAGGAGAATGTAATTTTTGAGTAGTTCATCCAAGCAAATCACTTAGGAGAATCACTTAAAAGACACATGAAGCAAATGTCCTGGCTATTCCTCCAGCCTTCTCCATTGGGCAGACATCTTATTGATGCCTTCATAACTGGCCACAGTGGCCCCCAAATAGCCACTATCAGAATCATCCTGACGTTGGTCAATTTGGATATCTGCAGACCTGGGCAGAGTTTACATTTGATTCCCTAAACTAATTTCCCCAAAGTCAAATAACTGGTGGAGGTCTTTTCATGTTCCTTGTATAAATGTCTATTTAATCACCGTCCTGTCTCTAGCACTTCAATAACTTGTACGTTTCCCCCCTTAATTACTGTTTCAGCTCTGCAAAGAAAATAAATGGTTGGCTGAAAAACTCATGCCATCTGCACTATTTGAGCTCTCTGTTCCCCCAACTGCCCACTTGAATAGAGAACTTCTCAGCTAAATCCCGTTGGTCATTTGACTCATGCCCTCATATAAAACAGGAGAATCCTGAGACCAAAGTCACTCAACTAGCCAGGGAAAAGCTGAGGCTGGGCTGGACTTCCCAGGACACACTCTGCCTCCTACTGATAGACTCCTTCCTCATGCAGCTGCAGAATGTGCATGCACCTTTGCAGTCATGAGGACTTGGGTTCAAATCCAAGCTTTGCTACCTGCAGAGTCTGTGACTTTAGGTGGATTACAGATGCTCCCAGCACTGCAGTTCCCCCATTTATAAAATGTAGATTTTCACACAGTCTTCCAGAGTTATTGCAGAGACTTGAGATGACATGAAACATGCCCAGCCAGAGTCTGGCACATCATAGCTGCCCAATGCGATTTGCCTTTGTCCTTCACTAAAAATGCTCACAGCAAGTCATAATAATGGAAATAGCTCACATTTCTTGAGTGCTTACTTAGGGCCAAGAATGGGTCTAAGCACCTCACATGTATTAGCTCATTTATTCCTCTTTCTCTAAAGACAAAAGTATCTTTCTTGATTCCCTAAAGCTATCCATCCTCCCAACTGCTGGACTGCCTGGCCTAGTGCCTTTTCAACAGAGTTAGCTGATTTTAAACAATATGTTGCTGAAATGATTTCTTGCTTTCTGTCCTGGCAAGTAGCAGCCAGCTTGTCTGATGTGACAAAATGTGAAGAAACTAAATGTTGTTTTCTTGGCTTTCAGTACGTATGAGTGGTCCAAAATCTGAACTCAAGGTTAACTCTTGAAAAGGGGGTTGTGCAGGGAGGAGTGGCCCCTCATAGAGTTAGGAACAGGGTGGCAGCTGGGGTGTTTGGGACACAGATGAGGTCTCTCAACCAGTAGTAAAAGAAGTCAGAGTTTTGCTACAAAGTTCAAAAACTTTAGTTTGGTCTCCAGGCACCCATTACACAATTGTATCATCACCCCTCAGCCCAACTCCCATCTCAGCACATCCAGCCCTTCCCTCCAGCCACCCTCAACTAGGCTCAGGGCCTAGAATGCATGCATTCAATCTCATCATTTCATGTCTCTGTACTCTTGCATTTGGACCCCTGTCCCCTTACCCTGAAGTCCTCTTTCTCTCCTTCCCTACTTTGGAACTTCTAGTTATTCTTCAAGATTCAGCTGAGACACCACCTGCTCCAAAAAACCATCGAAGATCCCCAGTCTGATCCTTGGAGTCCACATAGCACCTCTGTACGCTCCTGGCATCTATTCACACATCTGTCCTCAACAACACCGTGAGCTCCCGAAGGGCATGTACCAAGCCTTATTTAATTTTATACCCCCAGCAGCTAGTACAGAACTTAGTATATAGTTGACCTTCAAGAGACATTGGTTGATTGAATGAATGAACAAGAAAATGAGCATATACCTCTACTCAGGTAAGTGGTTATAATAAGATATGATAATTATATGAATAGTAATTAGTAACTGCCACCACCAGATGTCAAGACACTGAGCTGAACACTTTATCCACATTATGACAATGGCTCTTGAATATCGAGCACCTACTGCTGTCCAGGAACGCGCCAGTTATTGCTCATATGTTATCTTCATCCCAGATCTCTGAGGCAGGAATTATTATCAGAGGCTCAGGGAGCAAAGTGTATGACCAAGGCACACAGCTAGGAAATGGCAGCACCAAAAACCTGCGCTGAGATCTAGCTAGCTTTCTTCCCTGAACCATGTCATCTGCCAGAGAGAGAGCCATTGCTCCTTGTTCTTGCAGTGGACGTCAGATTGGCCTCTGTTGGTTTCTGTTCCAACCCCCTGGTTCTTCTTCCAAAGTCCCAGTGCCCAGCTAGCTCAGCCTCACTGTTTTGTATCCCACCCAATTACTGGGAAGGCTCCCTTCTTCTGACCCAGGAAACCCCAGAAGGGCCAGGGTGTGCAGAGCTTGAGTCCACAGCTGATGCCAGGGAAACAACACAGGCATTCAGAAGCCAAGCTGCTTTATCTGACTGCTGAGAGATTAACTCTTGCACAGCTGCAACAAAGAGAGGCGCTGCGACTAAATACATCTCGAGTGGGCCTAGAGGATAAGACCCAGCAGACACCCCCATCCCCTGCCAGGTTTATTTCCAGACCATGGGACTAATTGGTTGAAATGGGACTTAGGGACAGCTGGCACATCCCCCCAAAGACCTCCTCTAGAACTCCATCTCTCACCTGTTGCTCTAGTTCTCTTAGGATTGGGGAGCACAGGTGTCTGGGGGGCGCTTGGCATCTTGTTTTCCACTTTCCCTTCTCTGTCCCCGAAAGGAATAAATGCCCAGAAGTGGCCTGCTTCTCACTGAAATGCATTTCACTGGTGTTCTCTAGAGGAATTAAGCCAGGAGCCAGGAATTAAGCCAGGAAAATGTTCCTGACGGGTCTGCTGTATATTTGGGGCTCCCCTGAAATAGCTTCTGGCTTCTACAGATAGAGGGGTGAAGCCTTTAGTTCTGAGGTCCTTGGAAAAGCCTATAGCATACAACTTTAAGGGGCTGGGTACTCTCAGGACTGGGCCATTATAGGAAGCCACTAGGGGTCACCTGAGTCTCCAGGAACACATACATTTGAGGAATGGAGGTAATACTTTTGCTTGTGTGTGTGTGTGCCTGCACACTCTTCAAAGGCAGGGACTCAGAGTACATGGAGGTAAGAGAAGGGTGTGTCCCAATGGGAAGGACCTTACTCTCTTCAACTCCCTAACAATTGACCCACGCAACTCATGGCCATGACTGCTGCTGAGGTTGAAGTCAGGTGGCTCCTGAAGGGACTGTGTCCTCTGCATGCCTCAGTGGCATGCTGCCAAGACTCTGACGACCTGGGCCACCTGGGGTGGCTCCACTTTCCACTATCCCAGCTCCTAGGAGGGATAGGATTCCTAGGAGTAGAGGTGGGGGAGAGGGCAAGAGTCCTATGTAAGAGTCCTCTGAGATTGAAGAGAGGCCCAAGGTCAGAGAGGAAGGGTACATATGGTTTCTGTATAATGCAATTAGTGGTATGCAAAGTTGGACTTTGAACTTGCTGGCTCTGAGCATTGGACAGCTTTTAGAGCTTCATTTTTCTTATTTTAAAAATGGGAATAAAACTCATTGTTAGCGCAGGGCTGTGGTGAATATCAAAAGTGCATAGTGGCTGTTAGGATGCAAGTCCACACACTTTGCAAAGCAATAGTCAGATTTTAAGAATTACATTTGATGGGCCTGCTGTAAAACTTAGAGCAGGAGCGAGAGCCTGCTGCTACGTGGAGGTAACCTTGAACTTTAACTCTTGAGGTTGCTAATTAGTGATCAGCAAAAAAACAATAAACAAGAGATTGCTGCCCTCATTCCTTCACCTTCTTGGAACTCAGAATTGTACTTGGAATCCTGGAAGAAATCACTTAGAAGCATATGTTAACAGCATCTCCTACTTGCCAAAGCAGGGAGTCAGCAAGTAGATATTCTTTAAAGGCCAGCTGAAAAGCCCAGGAAATAAGGAATGTTTTCAGAGTGGATAATTCAGGGCTACTAAATATACAAGCTTAAAGCAAAGCCAGCAAGACAAGATTGAAGTCAGGGTTGCCTTCCTAGACAAGGAATAATCCAATCAGCCAGTGAGAGACCTGGCCTGACCGGCGTCATGCCAACACCTGTTGGAACCGTGGCATCTCTTTACCATCCCAAAAAAAGCTTTGTTGGAAATGAGGATCTCAGGAGTGATGAATCAGAGCTGGTAAAATCACCATCAGAACACTACCAATAAACATACACACCAACCTTCCCTGTACTAGTGGAAAAGCCCAAACCCACCTAAGGGACATTTACACATGAATGACTGGACAGGCGTGCATCATGCTGGGGCCTGGCACCAGAACTCCTCCAAGGCAGACTGCACAAGGCAGATACCTTCTGTCCAACAGCTGCGTTATCTAGACCCACAGCGTGGGGGAACCGGCACAGCAAATGGTTTACAAACCCTGAGCACAGCTTCTCCTGGCCGCGGCTGTTTGCATCCACATCCCTGCTAGGATGCTTCTCAACTCCAGAGCATTCCTCCAGACCAGAAGACCCACACTTACATTTTATGGGGGATAGAGGCCAGGTGAAGGGACCAACCCTGGCCCACCACTGCTCAGTTCCGCTGGATGCTCAAGACTCCTGCACTTTGAAAAAGTAGCCAAAGCATGCTGCTGCCTCCCCCACCAAACTGTCTACAGCTTCAGTGTTGGTTTTCTGGGAGTTTCCTCCCAAGTTCTCCTAGAGTCTAAGTGTTTGGGAACTTTGAAGACATAAGCTGCTTAGGATCGTAGGCCTGCTTAGGGACTCTGCGTGATTCCCCTGATGGTCCATTTCTAAAGAGCTTCCTTTTTTTTTTTTTTTTTTTTTTTTTTAAAAAAAAAGAGCCGTCTATTGGTTTTCCCAAAGACAAGTCTGCACTTAAGAGATCTATCTACACTCCAGACAGAGCAGTTTCTTGGAGTCCTGTGGGTCTGGAGTTGAGGTCAGGAAGAAGGAGGCTGACTAACATTCACAGACGGGCCCATAAGGAGTAGAATGAGGGGTTTGGGGGTTGACACTGGAAGGAGGGGCTGGGACAGGGGAGCTCCCACTGGTGGGAGGCGACTCCTCCTACAGTTAAGTCCAAGTTCCCAAAACCTACAGGAGAAGACTCAGGGGACCCAAGAGTGGGTTCTGCCTTGACATCGTGGAGTAGTAACACTGCAAGAGGCCTGGGGACAGCCCCGAGAGGGCGGAACACCAGGCCTCCCGACTCCCGGGGAGTGGGGCGCAGAGGGAGCGGGTTCGCGCGCAGGGCAACTCACGGAGGAGAAGTTGTGTGGGCCGCAGAGCTCGCCGCGGTACTTGCAGGAGAGCAGCATGTCCTCGAGCTGGTGGCCCAGGCGGTCCATGAAGGCGGCGCTGATACCCTCGAAGTGGCGCGGCGGCAGGAAGAGGCGGAAGTCAGCCAGCTTGCGGAACCACTGGCGGCGCGGCTCGTCGCCGCGCAGCAGCTCGCTGACGAGCGGGCGCGCGGTGCGGTTGGGCAGCAGCAGCCCGAGCCAGTGGCCGGCATAGTAGAGGTCCCCCTTGGAGAGGCGCGGGAAGCGCAGCGGGTTGTTGTTGCACACGGTGACGGCGGGGAAGGGTAACTGGCGGCTCCACTCGCGGTGCACCCGCGTGTGCGACGGGAAGCTGAGCCAGTAGAGCAAGCGGTTCGAGGACCAGGACAGCAGCAAGCCGAGGGATGTACAGAAGGCCAGCACCCACAGCGCCCGCCGCTGGAAGGAGCCCCCCGCCGCCGTGCGCCCGGCACACATGTGCCGCAGCCCGTGCAGTTTAGCGCGGCTCAGCGACGGCCGCCCCCTGCGGGCGACCCCTGGCCCCTGCAGTGCCCGCTCGCCGCCTCTGCCGCCCCCGGGCTGCCCGGCTGCCGCCACCGCCGCGGGCGCCGGCTCCTCGCGGGCCATGCGGAAGCGTCCCGGGCCGGTGAGCGCGGCCGCGGGCAGCCCGGCTCCGCCGCTCCGGCTCATTCATTCAGCCCGCGGCTGGCGGCAGCGGCGGCGGCCCCGGCCGGGTGGAGCCGCCATGGGAGTCCGCAGCAGCAGTGGAAGCAGCAGCAGCGGCAGCCGCGCGCAGCCCGCGCCAGGGAAGCGTGCGCCCGAAAGGAGCTCCGGTGGCGCGGCATGCCCGCCCGGCGCCGCTGCTGCCGCCTCCGCGGGCGCCCGCCCGGGACTGAGCGCCGCCTCAGCCCGCAGCTCCTGGTAGTGGCCTCTCCCGAGCGCCTCCCAGACTCTCCCGGTCCCTGGTCTTCCTGGAGGATGCCCGGCGCCGGGCACTACTTCTGGAGGGGTCCCACAGGGAGCCGCCTCTCCAGTCCCTGGGTGCTGCGCCCGCCTCCCCTCGTCCTGGACCTCGGGGGACCCTGAGCCGAGTCCCCCCTGCCCCGCTTAACCCCAGCTTTTACGCTGGTCCTGGGAGAAGGGCCACTCGGCCACCATGACTGATCTGGACATCCCCAGGGATCCCACCAGCCCGGCCCGTAGCCCAGCGGTGCTGGGACACGGGAGAGAAGGCGCCAAGGAACGAGCGCCCCCAGAGGCGCACCGCAGCTCCTGGCTGGGCGGGCGGGGTGGGTGTGTACGGGGGTGAGTGGTCGCCTTGCCCGCTGCCGCCTTCTTTCCCTTCCCCTCCAGGACCCTTCCTTGTCACTGCTCCCCGGGCTGCGCTCGGCAGAGACCCGCTTAGGCTTCCCCAAGTCCCGCGCCTAAGTCCTGCCAGGCGCCCGCTCTCGCCTGGGGCTGAGAGCTTCTCAGGGCGTCCTGCGGGAGGCTGTTCGCCGTCGGGCCCCTTCCAGGATGCTAGCTGCAGGGAAGTGTCGCTTCTCGCCTCGGCTCTCCCAGGTGCCTCGCGTCTCCAGAAAAGCCCGGCCTTGCTGTCTCTTGCCTCTTCTCTCTGCCCCGGCGGCGACAAGAGCTGGGGACTGCGGAGCCCCGCCAACACCTCCCGCTGCTCCGCGCGCCCTTCTCCTCTCGAGACTCCGAGCTCGCGGTGGCCGTGACGCCGGCTAAGCTCTTTCCCCGGTTGCCTGGGAGAACCCTCTTCGGGCCCCAGGCGAACTTGGGCAGCGGCCGCGCGACGCTGGCGCGGCTGGGCTCCGAGCACCTGCTCCTCCGCTCGCTGGCCCCGCGGCTCGGGGCGGGCGGGGCGGCGGCGACCGTGAGCGCCGTGCGCTCCTGGAGACGCGGTGCTGACGCGCCCGGCTCCTCCTCGCTGCATTTTAATTCCTGGCCACTGTGGCCGCTGCACACCGAGCGGGAAGCTTCTTGCTGGAGTCGGCCGGGTGCGGGGGTGGGGTGTGGTAGGGAGCGGGATGGGGATGCGCTGTACAGATGTGCTCCGGTGTCTGGGCTTCTGGGAGAGATAAGAAGTAGTGTAACCATTGTGTTGATGTGGCCGCAGTGTAGACAGGGGTGAGAGGACTCCTGAGTGTGTGAGATGGGCTGTGGAGAGAGCGAGTTGCTGTGTAGTGTGGGCATTTGAACACGATTGCGAGTGTGGTGCCAAGTATTGGGTGTGCGTAGGATGTGCATTGTGTATGTGTGAATGGGCATTTCTGTGAAACTCTTGAATGTGAGCGGGTGGCGTGCTGTGGCCATTAGAGTGTGGTGCGTGCGGGATGTAATGTCTATGGTGACATGTATGTTCCGTGTGTGTATGTGTGCACTTAGTGAGTCCTGTGTTTGAAATGGATGTGATGTGTGGGTGGATATCAGGGTTTCTAGATGTGGTGTGTTTTGTGTGTGTTTATGTGCATATGTGTATGTGTGTGTGTATGTGTATGTGTGTGTGTGTAATGAGTATGTGTGTTGAGGCATTGAGAGCAGGGTAAGCTCAGTGGGACAATCTTCCCCTCAGCCTCTTAGGGGCATTCCATGTGTGCCCCAGCCCCTTCCCTGGCAGTGCCTATTGCTGAGCCCTGGCCCAGTCTGCCAAGCACAGCTCTCCAAGAGAGTGGGAAGGGGAAGTGGGACTTCCAGGGACAGGAGACTCCATCTTTCCCATTCCCCTCGCTGGGATCCAGCAGCCCACTGGTTGTCTGATAATGTCACCCTTCCTTCCTGGATGGGCCCAGGATATCCCACTAACCCCTGGGCACTTGTAGACTCTTTGATTTGGTCTTTTTAATATTTAATATTTTTCCTTGACTTGTTTGGGAGGATGGATGAGACACATAGTGCACTGCTAGCTCCATTTCAGAGGTGAGATTAGGGAAGCCAAGTACTTACCCAAGGTCACACAGCCTGTAAGTGGTAGAGCTGGATTCAGCATCTGGGTCCCCAAAGCTCTAGCTTTTTCTACTGCACCACAAGGTCTCACAGTTTTCATTCTCCCGACCAAGCACCTTGAGGGCAGGGTGGGAGTCTTGCTCTTGTGGCTGGCTGGGCATGTAGGGTGCACAGTAGGACTCTACCCATGTTTCCCAAATAGTTGACTCACTGAGGCCTTGCTGGGACAGGGAACCCTTGGAGCCCCATTACTCCATGAGATAAAGGCATTTTCCAGACATTATCCAGAGAGTAGAATTTGGTGGGGGAGGCAGTGTGAAGGGACTCCAAAGGTGGGAGGACGCTCCAGTGGAAGAAGAACCAAAGTGTGTATCCTTTGGGGGAGAGGAGGCTTGGAGAAGCAGAGATTTGGCTGAGGAAAGGAGTTTTACCGTCTTTGTAATGATGAATTGGGGTGATTTGGCTAGACCTGTTGAATGAGCTGTGGGTTTCAAAGCAGGAGAGAAGCAGTGCTGGGGTGGGTTTTCCCTCCCCACTGACCTGAGGGTACCCCTGCAGCGTGATGACTCCGTGCAGCTGTTCTCTGGAGAAGAGGACCTCTGAGCCCCTCATTTCCCACTTGCCCACATACATACATCCACACAGTCACACATGTACAAGCACACATATACACAAACACAGACACATACACTACACACACTACACACATATACATGAACATACATGTATACCAACATATACACCGAAATGCACATATACCCAATGCATACTGCATAATACCTACACACAGCATACATACATGTAACATACACAACACACACACACACACACCCACACCCACCCCTGGAAGCCCTTCTCACTCATCTGGGGAAAAACCTTTTGCAGTTGGTCATTGATGACAGTTTGCTTTGGGTTTGGTTGGTCAAAGATGTCTGTTGCTGGCTTTGAGGGGAGGGTTCTGAAACTGCCTGCTGTACTGCGGCCTCTACCAAAGGCTCATACTCCGGTGCTCCCAGCCTGGTTTCAAGGGTCCTGGAAATGCCACAGTGACCCGTGTCTTGGCCAAGGTGGGGTGACCTAGTGACCTCAGTGCAGTTGCTGATGAAGCAACCAGGACAAGCAAGTGCCACCTTCCAGCATCATAACTCTGGAGTGGCATGAAGCTCTATTTTATAAAAGCCTTTAAAGCATTTTACGTTTCCGATGTGTTCAGGTGTTGTGGGCTTGCGCTTTCCTAGTTATTTCCCCCTTGAAATGTGCATGTGCTACTTTTGATTGACCAAGTGTCTTCTCTGCCATGAGGTTTCCTGTTAATTCTCTAGATGGAAGCTCTTTCAGGGAGAGGAGGGGTATCCTGCTTAGGCCCCAAGGGGCCTTGACACAGAAATCTAGAGAAAGACACACGGGCAGCTAGTGACTCCAAGCAATGATTGATGGCTCTCCTTATGGCACATGTATGCAACACATTCTCTATGCAACTTGAAATACTCCCACCCTCTTCTCTGACCAGTACTTTGACCAGCCCAGTGAAATTCTGTTCTTTCTTCAAATCTCAGCTTATGCATTGCCTCCTAGGTTAAGGTTTTCTTGATTCTCCCAGACAAACTTGGGTCATGCTTTTCCTATGATCCCATCACACCTTGGAAGATTGATACCTCTTTGATAGTCCTTGTCATAGTTTGTGTCCAAACCTTTCTGCTGGACTATGACCCATTTGCAGACAGGGACTACACCTCATTCATATTTGTATCCCTATCTCTTAGCACAGTGATGAAACACTGGTACCAGGGAAGGGGAAAAGGGAACTAGTATTTCTTGAACAACTACTGTATACCAGGTACAGAACTAGGCACATAAACAAGTGTTATTTAATTTCTCACTCCAACTCTGCAGGGGAGGTTTTTTTTGGCCTTGTTTTAAATACACTGTTTGTTTTTTAGGGACGAGGGTCTTGTTATATTGCCCAGGCTGGTCTTGAACTCCTGGGCTTAAGCAATCCTCCTGCCTCAGCCTTCCAAAGTGCTGGGATTACAGGAGCATGCTACCATGCCTGGCTATTTTTACCATTGTTGATGCAAAGGCTTGGTGCACAGGATTTGAATCCAATTCTAACTCATTCAAAAGTGCAGGGCTTCCCCTCTCCATCATACTTCCTTTCAAAATTATGTTATTACGATAATAAAATAAATGTAGGACTTCCTAAGTGCTAGGGCCTCCTCTAAGTGTTTTACACTAAAAACAAGTATCATACACGCTGTAAGTGTTTAATCTTCAAAATAAGGAGGCAAATACTACTTTTTCTCTACTTTAAAGAGGAGGAACCCTTAACCACAGAGAGGTTAATTTACTCACTTTAAGCCACACAGCTACCAATCAGGAGACCAGGCTTTGCCCAGGTAGTCACTCCATCCCTGTGTTCTCCAGCCCTAGTCCAACTGCCTCAGTTCTCATTCTCAGAGGTAATTGGACACAACAGCTCCTGTGGAATAGTGTTACCATCCTGGAAGACTCCCTTGGCCAGAAAAAAAAAATTCATGAGGCAGAACAGAGGTGACCCACATAACCTCTCCACCAAGAAATTACCATTTAGCCTTGTGATGTACCAATCATAAGTTTTTAAGAAAATTTCCCTTCTTTATCTCTGAAACATCTGTTCACCACACCTGGTGTTCTGGCATTCTGATGTTGGTGTGTGATGTTGTGCACAGTGGCAGGAAGGTCTTCTGGCCAGCCTTCCCTCATTCTGGGGTATAACCACCACCACCACTGGTAAGCTGTTTCCTCTCATGAAATAAATCTGTTGGGAGGGGAGATCGATGTAAGTGAACACGGTTTCCTGAGCTGACGATTTTCAGAGCTGACACTTGTGTGGCTTGATCAGGTTTCACTGGAGCCCCCAGTGTTCCTGTTTACCTGCTACTCAGAGGCTCAGAATTGGAAAACATCTGAGATACCACCTAAGCCTCCTTCCTGCCTGCTGTAGGAATCCCTTCAATACATTCCTTCAGTGACAGTGTAATCAATTCTATTCTGGAACATCTTGCTGTGTTTAAAGCTTCTTCCTTTCATCAGATTGAAATCTGTCTCCATGTGAATTTCTCCCATTTCTCCTAATTTATCTCTGGGGACCCACACAAAAATAACTTTGGTATTTCTTTCACGTGGAAACTCTTCAAACTCTTTATAGAATCAGAGCACTTTGATGCTGAAAGGGGTCTAGCAGTCCACCTGCTAGTGAAGTCCTCAAGACCATCCTTTCTTCTGCAGGCTAAATGTCACCAGTTCCTTCAACTGTTTCTCCTGTAGTTTCTGCTCTTGAGATGGACTCTTGGTTGTGAATCCTCGCAACGTGATCCTTCAGCCCTGTGGAGTATAAGCCTACCAACCCTTTTACTCTTGATCTGATACTTCTAGCCCCTGACATTTCTGCTTGTGGCTGGGGGCTCTTGTTTGTCCCCTTGTCTCAGGGATTTCATGGAGGTGGTAGATGGAGAGATGGAACCGCAATGTTGGGTTCTTGGTGTGCTGCTTAGAATGCTGAATGCACTTTCCTTTAGGACTGTTCTGCAAATGGTAATAAGAGCCAACATTACTTTTAATATTAAAATTCATTGGCTAGGTGCAGTGGCTCACGCCTGTAATCCAGCACTTTAAGAGGCCAAGATGGGCAGATTGCTTGAGCTCAGAAGTTCAAGACCAACCTGGACAACATGGCAAAGCCCTGTCTCTACAAAAAATTACCTGTGCATGGTGGTGCACATCTTTAGTCCTAGCTACTCAGGAGGCTGAAGTGGGAGGACCACCTGAGCCTGGAAGGTCGAGACTACAGTGAACTGTGGTCATGCCACTGTACTCCAACCTCAGGCATCAGGGTGAGACCCTGTCTCAAAATAAATAAATAAATAAATAAATAAATAAATAAATAAATAAATAATAAAGTTTATTAATGTTATGAGGCACATGGGCTTTTGTGGGGGTGACTGTGATCCTCAATTAATCTCTTTTTCCCCCCTTTCTCTGCCTTTTTTTTTCTTTGGTCTTATTTCTATACTGTTCATGGCTCTGTGTCACTCTGCCTCCCTCTCCCCTCCTCTCTTTCCCTTCCCTTCTTCTCTTCCCTTTCTCTCTCTCCAATCTCTGCCTGAAGCCTAGGGGTGCTCTCTGATACCTTTTTAGTCAATGCTATTGGTGGCATGTGGGCCCTAGAGGTAGCCAGTGTTATAGCATCTAAGCAAATGTTCAAGAGTCATGATGGGGACTCCTGTACTGGTAGAAAAAGAGAGAGGACTTCTCCCCTGTGGTTTTACTCATTGCACACGGGTATTCCTACACCCCTCCCTTCCTTCCACCATGGAACTGGCACTGGAGTTGCTGTTCCTTCTTTCCTTTCACGTGCTTCAGCGTCTCCACTGCTTTTCCCCCTCACTCTGTTTTTATTGTTGTTGTTGTTTGTACACCCTTGGCCTCACCTAATTCTCTCTTTTTCTGGGGTCTTTCTTAGGTGCACCAAATGGTTTTTTGCCCTTTTAGTCATTCTCATTTTACTTGACTTCAAGCTCCCAGCTATCTTTCTTCTATCACAAGCAATTCCCAGGTATAAGAGGTCAAAGAAGGGGCCATGACCGCCAAAATAAAGAACGTGGGCTGGAAGGACCAGGTCCAGAGTGAAAGGAGCTGGGAGGCTCATGCTCCACAGGGCTGGAAGAAGGTTGGCTGAAGCATTGTGGTCCCTGCTTAATGGAGAACCCTGTGAAAGTGGGAGCTGGATATAAAATATAATTTAACCCTTTCACTTTCAGTGGAAGAAGTCAAGGTTCAGAGTGGGGAGAGACTTGCTGTAAATCACACCCGCTGATACTGATAAAGGGACACAACCAGAATCCAGGTTCCAACTTCCAACTCATTCTCTGCTCACCCTATCAGAGGATCTTTAAAAAAAAATCCATTTTGAAATTGGTAACATATTCACATGTTTCAAAAAACACAAAAGAGTATCTAGTAAAAAGTTTCTCCACCCCATCCCCAGCCCCCACAGCCACCCAGTTTTCCTCCCTGGAAGCTACCAAAGCCATCAATTTCTTGTGTAGTCTTTTAGAGATACTTTATGAATATACATAAGTGTACATAGTCTTTATATGCCCTTTTTTTCTACACAAATCGTTGCAGTCAGTGAATGTCGTTGACTAAAGTAATTGTATTTCATGTTCTTCACACCTTTTTTTTTTCAGTATTTTCAGCTAGTTTGTGGTTGCCTTCCTTTGGCACCTCATTTCAACTTCTGTTATTTTCCTTAACTTCTCATTTCCCATTATCCTGCTTTCCCATCCAAAAAGGACAGCGGGTCCTATGACAAGACGGTACACAAGCTTGTCATCTTATGATCAGATTTTCCCTTAACCCTTTGCTAGATACCCTGACGGATAAAAGCTGTCATGTGGATAATCTTAAACAGCAGGTTATGCAGATATTTCTGTTTGCCTCTGAAGTGCATTATGTTGTGTATTTGCATATGATTTAATTTTCTTGTCATATTTTTCTCAGGCTAATTATAACACATGCAATTGAATGTCCTAAGCACACAGCTCTTCTTGGTCTAGGAAGATGGTCCAAACATGCATTGGTTGGCAGAGAGATCCAGTTTAGAATTCAGAAGTTTCTGTAAATAACATATAGAGTGGGTAAAACATAACGGGGAAAGAACCAGAAGGTGTTAGTGCCAAAAGTCATCTTAAAGAGCATGCAGTTGAACTAGGAGAGGAAATTGAGGTAAGTTTAGAGATTTGTCCCTGGTCACTGAGAAGTTGACATAATGAAGATGATGATGATGATAATGATATTTGATAGGTGACATTGATTGAGCACTATCTATAAGGCGCTGTGCTCAATGAACATGATTTAACTTATTTTAAAAATTTATTTAGTTATTTTTTTTGAGAAAAAAAAAAATGATGTCTCACTCTGTTGCCCAGGCTGGAGTGCAGTGGTGGTGATCTCTACTCACAGCAACCTCCGCCTCCTCAGTTCAGGAGATCCTCACACCTCAGCCTCCCAAGTAGCTGGGACCACAGGTGTGCACCACCATGCCTGGCTAATTTTTTTTTTTTTTTGTATTTTTGGTAGAGATAGGGTTTCACCATGTCATTGAGGCTGGTCTTGAACTCCTGAGTTCAAGCAATCCGCCTGCCTAGATCTCCCAAAGTGCTAGGATTACAGGTGTGAGCCACCACGGCTGGCCAGATTTAACTCATTTTATCTTCACAGCAACTCTATGAAGTGTGTCCCACCATTATAGCTCTTTAACATGAAAGGAAACTGAGGCAGAGTGTGGATAAGTGACTTGTCTAGTCTGTGGCTGGGATTCAAACTCAAGTAGTTTGGCTCTAGAGCATAAGACCTTAATTAAGGTGGCTGAAATTAACTGAAAGTAATGACTATAGTGTTTATTTATTGAGCATTTAATGGATGTTGGGCACTGTCTTTGATGTTGAGAATACAAAGTCCACTCAGATGTGGTCCTTGCTTTAGCTCTCAGTTTAGTGGGGGATATGGGAAAGAAAATATTAAATATTCATATGAAATGTTAATTAATTATTAAAAGGTGATTTAAATAAAGCATGATAAATGCTCTATTAGGGATGAGCACAGCATGCCAGGAGGGTTCTGAGGAGAGGTCTTTTTCCCTTGACTGATCTGAGAACCATCGCCGTGCACTTTCTCTGTTTTCTCCTGAGTTTCTCCATTCATTCCCATGTTCTCACTTCCACTCACAGAGAATCCAGTTACCTCTGCCCATGAGGCTCACCTCGGAGCCAGGATCTGAGACAGGCAGAGGCAACAGCAGCACAGCCTCTCCTGCAGATGCCCAGACCCTATTCTTCTTCGACAGTGTCCATGTCCTTCTCCTCACAGGGGTTTAATGTTCCTGAGGGTGTCTTGTTGACTGGTGGCATCTACTTTCTAAGTTTGGGCCACTTTCATAATTAATGTCTCCTTTCCTCAGCATCCTTTGCCTACCATTGCTTTATTCTCAGTTTAGATAACTGAGTTTTGGTTGCAATGTTGGCTGTGGTCAAAATGTTAGCAGAGAAATGGAATTTTTCTTGCACACTTTTCTACCCGGTTTGCTGTCCCATACACATAACAAAACTCTCGTTAAAAGAGTTAAGCATAATAACCTTCTCCAGCAGTAACCATACACTCATGTGACAAAAAACCATGCGGTTAAAATAGGATTTAATGAAATATAAAACCCAAGGTAGAATGAGGCATTTTATTCACAATTCCTTTACTGTCCCCTTAACTATTTTCAGTCATGACTTAATCTTGGCTCTCACCTGGCTCTCACCTCTGCTTCAGGGAGCACTAACTAACCAGCTCCTAATCTGTCTTGCAGGCAGACCCTCTGCAGTGGCTTAGAGATTTAAGGCCAGGTTGATATGTCAAAAGCCTCCATTCAGGCTGGCTGCATTTCCTCCTAACCAACAACTCTTCTCTGTCTCACCCACTAAGGGGTTGTTTACTCTCTTTCCCTTGTAAAAGACCTGACCAAACCACTTCCTCTGGTTTCTCTACTCCTAGTTTGTCTTCCCAGTCTACCCACAAGAAGAGCAGAAAGGAAGAGTTAATATATTCTTCTGCAGTCCTGTGGACCTGTGTGGTTATCCTAACAGAAGAAAGGAAGAGAAGGGAAGGGGAAGAGAAGGCAGGGGATGGAAGGAAGTTAACACAGAGTACAGCTGGTTATCTACCAGGTACTATTATCTGCACCTTGGAGTGGTTTTTCAGGACAACTCTGTCAGGTGAATAATACCATCCTCGTTTTATAGATGATGACACAGAAGCTTTGTCTTTCCAATTCTATTCTCTCTGATCCTGGTTCAACATAGATTAAACCATAATGGCCATCATCCCATGCTACAGCCATGCACTAAGCACTTACTAGAAGCAGGCACTGAATTAACCCTCATTTTTCAGGTGAAGAAAATGAGTCTCAGAGAGGTAAAGTTAACTGCTTAGCGTCACACAGAATGTGCCACCCAGGTGGCAGAGCCAGGATTCCAACTCAGGTGTGACTCCAGCATATTGGTAATTAGTAGAGAAGCAGAACACTCAGAGTTCAGAAAGAACAAAGTGGGTGGTGGCATAATTTAGAGTTTTGCAAAAGCCCTTGGGGGAGATGAAGAAAGTGAAAGCAGAATTTTTGGGGGCCTGAAGTAGGTTCTCAGTCATCTGCTGTAGATCTGGGAGCTATGTTTTTCCCAGCTTGAGTATGATGTCACCATCGGGACAGAACTAAAACTATACGAGCCCACTTCTAGGGAAGAGGTTCAGGGAGGTACCCATAGGTTCAAGTACCAGGCTGGGCTAAGTAAATTGCAGAAGGCCACACAAAAATATTTCCTCTTTCAACATCCAAGTGACATTACACATCGGCAGCAACCACATGGTCACAAAGTAGGAACACATCTTTACAAATCACAGGGTTTCAACCTAGCCCCCTTTGTCTCCCTTCCTCCATCCCTTTCTTTTCTTTCTCCCTCTCACTTTTCTGTTTCCTTCGTTGTCTACCTTCCTTTCTGTTCTTCCTCCCGTTTTCCCTGTTATTTTCCCATCTACCCTCTCTCCCTTCTTTTCTTCCTTCTTTCCTTCTTCTAGACTTCAGCCTTGCTTTCTCCTTTTAAATCAATACTTTCCTTTGCCCAGCAGTGCTTATGTTTACTCATTACATATTTCTCAGCAGCGTATGGCACTAAGACATAACATTAGATTCAAAATGGTTTTCTGAAAATTCTTGGAGTTATAAAGGTAAGTGCATAAGATTGGTGAGTAATAAGAGCTATAAAATAGTTCATACCCTTTGACCTAGTGATTCCATACCCTAGGGTTCCCCAAGGAAATAACCTCAAAGTAAAGAAAAAGCACAAAAGAATTCACAGAAGAGCTTTTCATAATAGAGGGAAAAAATAACAG
The DNA here is from genome assembly GCF_002776525.5 of Piliocolobus tephrosceles. Lineage (NCBI taxonomy): Eukaryota > Metazoa > Chordata > Mammalia > Primates > Cercopithecidae > Piliocolobus > Piliocolobus tephrosceles. Next base: position 27,972,834 of record NC_045449.1, read on the forward strand.
ATTGAAAACAAAACATTTCACAGGTCCAATAATAGAGGAATGGTCAGGCAAATGATAGTGATACCACGTCATCTGGAAATTATGACATCTTAAGAAAAGAACATGACAAGGATGCCAGTGTTTTGCATTAGATATAAAAAGTACTGAGTAAAAAAAGATCTGAATCCAAAGAGCACTTCCACCCTGATCACAACTTCAGAGAAACATTTCTTTGAACATGAACAATGGTCAGAAAAGAAGTTAGGTGAGACAGGGTTTAATCACAAATAGGTTCTTTGGGTAAAGTTACTAAAAGTGTAGGCAAACAAACCAAAACCCAGGCAAGCTTACCAGGACCAGGCTCGGAAAGGTACATTGGAATTAGAAGATTTTTCTGTCTCTATAAAGTGTTCTCACTGTAATAGGGACCACTGCATCCTCGGACCTTTTGGTTGACCTGACTGTCCTCCCCACCCTGGCACTGCCCACCAACCAGTAAAAGTGAGCCACAGCTGCTGCTGCCTGATGTGCCTGACCTCATTCCCCCGGCCTGTGCCCATTCTAGTATGTTTCCTCCTGGCTTTTGACTCCTGGATGCCCCTGCCTTATGAGGCTGCGCCTGGATCCCCACCTTATTCTCAATCCATTTTAAACATAAACCCCAGCAATGAGTCACATGGTAGATACGTGACCAGAGAGTGACCCATAATAAAAACAAACTCAGATGCGAAACTGTCCCCAATAAGGTGGTGTTCCCTTGTGTCCTTTCTGCTTGCAGTGCTTCTGTCGTCTGTTCTTAGTCTCTGCCTGGAGACCTGGTTTGGTGCCCTTGACCCTTGGCTGGATCTCCATAGCTTGAAGGGCCTGAGCATTTTCTCCAGTTACATCTATGCTTCCATCATTACGGTTCAAATTTTCTTTGGTCTTAGCACCCATGAGGTGTTTTCTCTTCAGCTGTGTTTTCTTTTCTTTCAGTATAAGGAGATAAGGGAAAATACCCTTTGAGGAATCAAAATACATGTCACAAAATCCATACTATTAATAGCTTTAATTAATTGAGGCTAGTAACGTGGCAGGCATGGTGCTAGGAACTTTGTATGTGTTATTTCATTTAACTCCCACAGTAGCCCTAACAAAGTAGATGTTGTTTCTATTTGTACCAAGGAAGAATCAGGCTCAGAGATATCAAATGGTTTATTTAAGATTAAACGCAGATTTTGCTCATGTCAAATTCTCTTCCCCTGGCCCCCTGCATTACATGATACAGCCTTCCAGGCACCAGGGATTCCATAGCATGGTTTAAGCATGAGTGAGCCCTTGTCTCTTCGTGGAGCCTACTTACTCTTACTTTATGTGCAATCTTGATGACATGCTTGGTTATTTATTTTTCATGCTCTCTGCGGAATAGAAATACTATGTTATAAGGCTTAAGACGTAAGAGTACTGGTAGCTAGAATGTATAGCCAAAATCTGACAACAAAGAAGAAGGCAAAACAACTATAAAAACGTAAAAAAGATTTTTAAAATGATGTCATTTGATGTTGGGGCAAACTCCACACATTTCAAATGGTCCGGAATCTTTTAGCCCTAAACAATTACTGAAACTCACAATGATGACCTTGGGTCATCAAGATTACATTTTGTTCTCTATAATCCGCATAAGGATATAGGAAAGGACGGGATCTATTGCAGAAGGAGTTTCAGCCAAATAGTTTCATTAAAAAAAAAGTTGTAATGCTTAAAGGAATAAATAAATTCTTAACTCTTGGACACATTGGCTATTCAGAAAAATGACACTTCTTTGTGAGAGAGTCTGAACAACAATTTCATTCTCTCATTGGCCAATTGTTTCAGCCATCACCATAGACAAAAGCTTCCCTATAGCCATTTTTTCTAATGAGCAAACAGTTATTATTCGATACATGGCTCAACATTTAGAATTGGTTACATTGCAGCCAGTTGGGTTATGTTGTCAGTATTTAGTCATTCTACAAAAGGGAATTTCATGGTATTTAAATGTTTCTCTCTCTTTTCTGTTTCTTAAACTAAAAACAATGACAGACCAGTTTTTACCACATTTTTTCCCTGAAGGAATAAACAATAAAAGATAAATGGAATTCTATTTGAGAAAACAGTTCTAACGTTCCTGCCTCCATCAGAAACATTTTAGGGTTTTGTTCCATAGGACTTGGAAGTCTCATGTGGTAAGCAGCATTCTGACTTATAGAGGGTGTCAGAAGCTAATGTGTCCTGTCTATTAGCTTCCTGAATGGAAACTTCTCTTGGAGTGTTTCTTCCCCCCAGGCTGTTTTTCCGTTTTGCATACCCACTCATTGATTAATACAGAGAAATGTGAAATGTCTGCCCTGCTTTGTGGAGTATTGACAATGTATCCTTTTAAATTTGGAACTGCAGTTTTACCCATGGGAAGAGGTATTTTGGTCATGAATTTGAAGTCTCTTTTTTATCTAGAAACCTTGGACTTATCCTCAACTAAGCCCTCACTTCTCCTACATTCCATCCATCACCAAGGGCTATCAATGCTACCTCCTAAATCATTCTCAAGTGCATGGCCTGAGATCCATTCTCATTGCTACTACCTTGGTTTAGCTCTTGTGGTCTACAGCCTAGAGCTTACTCTGTTATTACAGCTCTTAACTGGGCTCCTTGCCTTTGATTTCCTTCCTCTCCAAGCCATTCCCCACTCTGCCATTCTAATTATGTCATAGCTCTTCTTAAAATCTGTCAATGACCCTTCATTTCTTACGGCACACATTCACAATCTGTGTACTGTGTCACACAGTGGGTTACAGGAAATGTAGATATTGATCCTCACAGCTTTTGGGGCAACAAGGCAGACTTGGAGCTTCAGGAGCCCCAGGGACTGCTCAAGATTGCAGCCCTGTCCTTTCACCCCAGTGTACTGTGTGTGTATATATATATATATTATATTTTCTTCTTGAAAACACTCCAGGAAGTTCTGGGAAAGGCTAGCTTACAAAGCCCTTCTCACACTGGCCCCATCCACCTACAAGACTCTCATGAGACTACCTACCCTACAAACCCTTTGCCTCAGCTAGTAAAGCCTCTTGCTTTCCCAGCTTAAATCCACATCACATTTTTACAACACTATGACTTTGAAATTGAGGCCTGGATAGTGTTCTCCTTATTTCTTTACCTGGTGGTCTCCTCCCTCCTCCTCCTCCTTCCTCCTCCTCCTCCCTCCTCTTCTTCCTTCCTCCTCCTCCTCCTCTCCTCCTTCCTCCTCCTCCTCCCTCCTCCTCCTCCCTCCTCCTCCTCCTCCTCCTCTTCTTCCTCCTCCTCCTCTCCTCCTCCTCCTCCTTCTTCTTCTTCTTCTTCTTCTTCTTCTTCTTCTTCTTCTTCTTCTTCTTCTTCTTCTTCTTCTTCTTCTCCTTCTCCTCCTCCTCCTCCTCCTCCTCCTCCTCCTCCTCCTCCTCCTCCTCCTCCTCTTCCTTTTTCTTCTTCCTCTTGTCTTAATGGAGCCTCACTCTGTTGCCCAGGCTAGAGTGCAGTGGCATGATCTTGGCTCACTGCAACCTCCACCTCCCACGTTGAAGTCATTCTCCTGCTTAAGCCTCCTGAGTAACTGGGATTACAGGCACTTACCACCATGTCTAGCTAATTTTTATATTTTTAGTAGAGACAGGATTTCATTATGTTGGCCAGACTAGTCTCCAACTCCTGACCTCAGGTGATCTACCTGCCTCAGCCTCCCAAAGTGCTGGAATTACAGGTGTAAGCCACCACACCTGACCTTCTACTCATCTTCTTAGACCTTGCTCAACATTCCCGCTCTCTAAAACTCTTCCTTGCTTCTGCAGGCAGGATTAATCACTCATTCCTTTCTTTTCCATTGCAAACCGGTGGGGGAACTTGAGGAAGGTATTGAAACTCTCTGAGTCTTAATTTCCTTATTTGAAAAATGGAGATAATAATACCTGCCTTGCAGGGTTAGCATGAAGATTAAATAAAATAACACATGTAAAACATAAAGCACAGAGCTTGACGTATAGTAAGCATTCAGTAAATATTTGTTGAATAATAAATGGTGGTTGTTAATATTCACTACTAAACTCTTGCCAGAGCACTGATCTCATAATTGTGCAATGGTTGTTAGCTCCTTTTTAAAGATTTTCTTATTCATCTCAGTGTCATAAGTTCTGCTCTGGTAGGATGTCTTCTCTGTGAAGGAAAGGATCTGGAGTTTGTACAGTGGTATATTCTAAATACCTCAAACAGTGCCTGGAACATAGTAGTTCTTTTATAAACAAATTGATAACAGAATTGATAACAGATTTCCTGCCTGGGATAGAGAACTAAGCTAATTTGAGTGATTCAATGGCCTTCAGCTTATTATTTCAGAAATCTCTAAATTTTTGTTTTCTTTCATTGATGGCAAATCTCAATGACCATGCATGATTCCTGTAAGCCACTAGCCTTCCTCCTCCCCTCTTTTCAAGGGGAAGAAAACCCTCCCTGAAGTTCAAGACCTAGGTTCTATATAGTGGACTTGCTTCATCCTGCTTCCAAGACTCTGTGTTATGCTCCTTGACCTTCTACATCTTCTCTTGCCTTAACCAAATCATTTGGACTTCATGGTGGAATCAATGAATCAACCCCTGCTGTACTGTCTTACTTAAACACCTCTCCTCATCTTGCCTAAGTCCAGCCCAGACAGAAACCAAATTCTGGTTCTAGAGCCTTGTTCAGTGCCTAGAATACTGTAGGTATTCAATAACTTTGTGACATCACTGAATGAACAAATGAATGAATGAATGATCAATGAAAAAAAGGAAGGGAGGTAGGAGGATAGAAGAAATAGAAAAGAACAACTCTATTCTTCTGATAGATTTAACCTAGATGACACACACACACAAAAATTGGTTAAGCTGGTTTATTTCTGGCAAAAGGCAGTACCGCCTACATACCAACAACATTATGAATCACTTACATAATTAAGGTAAAGTGCCTTTTTGTGGAAAAAAAAAAAGATGGAATAGGTCACTTCATGGAACTTGTCAGTCCATTCAATGACAACTCGATCTCCTTTGTCAGGTAGACAAGGTTTGAACTGGCTACCATATAGGGGTTTGGCATTGAGCTAGCCATGTTCTACGCATGTTGGACAGATTTCTCTGATTCTGGGCTGATAAATTCTTGCCACATTGCAAATGGGGATAATGAAGTGGCAAGGGACCAATTATGTTTGATTAAAAAGCTTTCTTCCATTCCCAAGGTTTCCTGAGTCTGCTGCTACAACTTGGATCTTTTCTCAGTTCTTTTTTCTGCCACCACCTCCTTTGTTTTCTTCTTTCTTCTTTTCCTCTTTATCTTCCTCCTGTTTCTCCTTTGCTCATAGCTCAGATATGGACTTTCAAAATTCTTGGTCAGATATGGTAGATTGTCTGCAGACACACATCTCTTTTTCTTCATATACCCCATTAAAATGTTAGTAAAAGAAGAAAAAGGAGGATTCTTTTAAAGACAAAGATGAGACATCAGTAGATTCAATATTTCAATCCATTTTTGAAAAGCAGAACATAAATGGCAGAAGAGAGGAGCTATGCACTAAAGTGCTGCCCAAGGAAGGTTCCCACAAAAACTCAGCCTGAAGTGGTTCACATAACAGAATCCACATAACTAAGATGCTTTCTAGGCTGTCGAACTTAGTATGTCCCAAACTGAATTCATCATCTTCCTCCTTATCCTCCTCTACCATCACCACCACGTTCTCCTTCACCTTCTCCACTGTCCCCTTCCTCCTCTCTTCTCCTAATGTGTCTTCTCCTCTTGTGGCCTTTACCCCAAAGGATGGCAATACTGTCCACAAAGCTGAAGTACATCCCCATGTCCATCCCTTAAAACCCATTGTGTAGACTTCTATTGTGGTACACATCATTTCACAGTGTGAACATGTGCTCCTATATCTGTGTCCCCAGCAGACAGTGCAATCTTAGAGCACATTTTATTTTTGACAGTAATCTTAAAGTTGAACACAGTGCTTGGCAGGTGGTAGGCATTAATTAAATAAAGATTTAGTGAAGAAGCTCTTGTATCTGGAGGATGTTTTGTATCTAGAATGCCATGACTCTGCCCCCCAACTCCATGGAGTCAAGCAAGGTGATGCATTTATCCATCAAAAATGGTTTCAAAGTTGAGTAATAGAATAATATTACTGCCATGGTATCCTATACTATTAGAGTATATTGTATCTCTCTACTATTAATACTCTGTATTATTGTCATACCATTATTTGATGCTTGTTCATTGAAGCCTGGGTGTTTGGATGCCTCTATGCTACTTCTTAATCCCTTTGATATCCATTTGTATGACCAGTCTGTGGTGATAAGAGATGGCATTTATGCTTGGGGGCAGGGCAAAGTGGTACTTAGAATACGATCTGGCCTGAGTGTCAGTATCTCTAGGGTCATGGCCTAACTTTGCCACTAACTTACTCTGTGCCTTTATCTCTCCAGGAATAGATCCCTCATCTTTAAAAATGACATAATTTGACTAGATAACCTCTAGGGTTTGTGTTTCTCTAAGACTTATACACATCTAGGCTGATTATTAATCTCAAACTAGAGCAGCCCCAGCCTCGTCTTCAGAGAGATCTTGAGTGCCAAGATTGCCTCCTTAATTCAGGAGATGAATGTGCATTGACAAGGACAAAGGTTAGGGACTGTGGTACTGATCTAAGGAAACAGCCTGGACTTTGATCCTTAGGCTCAGAACCAAGTAAAAAATGCCTCTGAAGAAGTTGGACACTGACTGTGCAAGGGTTTGATCCTTACCTTGTATCTTCTGCTGTTCTATCTTTTAATGTTTTTCTAGAAGGGGAAAATTACTCATATAGAGTCCAAGACACAGCATCTTCTCTTGGAACATACACCTGCTGATTTCAATGATGTTTTTAGTACACAGGATTGCTTGAGGGCTGGGAGGAAAAGTTTTCTTATCCAAATATAGATATAGATATAGGTATAGAGATAGATATACATAAATGTATATCTATGTATATCTATATCTGCATCTAAATCTATCTACATATAGTTGCATTTTTATCTTAGCATAATCTGGTTCAAGGGCTGGAGCTTTCTTGGGAATCACAAAGCCTGATTTTACAGCTCTTGTTAGAGATGCAGACCTAGGTAAACACAGACCTGCCAGAGCCCCTCTGGGTTCAAATGCCCTGAGGAGGAATGATACAAAGCTCAGACTCTCTGCAAGACTCCAGTTCCATCCTAGGCCTGAAAGAGCAAGATAGGGAGGCAGCACTCCTTAGTTGGGCACTTGCTGTGTGCAAGGTGCCACCCTGGCTGCTTTGCATCTCATCTGATTTTTTCAACCATGCTTCTAGGTCTCTAGGTATGACTGGTCCATTTCATAGATGGGGGAAGTGACATTTAGAGAGTTGAAATAACTTGCTTAACGTTCCACATTAAATCTGGGATTTGAATTCAGGTCTGCCTGACTCCAAAGACTGCTTTTTCTACTAGATGATGTACCATCCCATGTACATTCTGGTTGCTCCTAGCAATTCTCTCTCTCTCTCTCTCTCTCTCTCTCTCTCCCTCCCTCTGTGTGTGTGTGTGTATGTGTGTGTGTGTGTGTGTGTGTGTGGTGGAGGAATAGTCAGATTAGCAGAATGCAGGACAGCCCAGTTTCTTCTGAGCATATATTCAAATCACAGGTAGGAAACTGCTGATTCTTCATGTGCCTGTTTGCTCTGCTAGGAGCTGAGACTCTAGGAGTTTGGGAGATGGAGAGAGAATTTCTTCTCATCCATGCTTGGGAAGCACAACTCTATTTAGCAGCCCTGGGTGCAGGTAGGAGTGGGGTGGCAGGTATCCCAGAAGGAAAGCTAGAGGTCTTCCTTTGAACACAGAGAGAAGACTCTTACTTGCCATCAGCTCATCCCTAGGCTTCTTTCTTCACCCTGCTTCTTTCTTCACAAGCTTTCTTTGGAGAATCATCTATTTCCCTGGTTTCAACTCTCATCTTTTTCTCTCAAACACCTTCCTCTTGAGTTTCTCAGCAAATGGCTCCACCATCTCCCCAGCTGCCCACATCAGAAAGCCAAGTGTTACCCTGAACTTATTGCTTAAGTATTGTCGATCCATACTCTTAATATCTTTTAAAGGCACCCTCCTTTCTCTCATGTGTCCACTCACTAATTGTGTCAATACCCCATTACCCGGAATACTGCTAGGGTCTCCACCTCCACCCACTCCGCTTCATTCTTTATGTTGCTGCCAGATTGAAACACTTAAGCAGTCTTTTCAAGTTCCCCTTGGCCTTCAGAATAAAGTTCCAACCCTGCAGTGGTCTCTGGGAGTGCTGTCAAGCACGTAAGGACCTGCGTTGGAATATAGACTCTGCAGCTTATTGCATATGTGACCTTGGGTGAGCCATGCAGTCTCTCCTGTTTTGTCTCCTTATCTTTAATGTGGAGTTAATAATGTTGGTACTGTAAATTTCTGTAAATAATGAATTAAGTGACAGCAATATAGGTAACCTGTTAAACCAGTGCCTGGTGTGTAGTAAACAAGCTTTGAATGGTAGCCATTCTTAAATGGCAACATTCTAAACTGTTATTGGGACTTCTGGTGGGGTAACACAGGAAGTGTCATGGTGTCCACGTTTCTCTGTAATGAGAGAATTTCATTTCACCATGGATCCAAGTTAGGAAGTGACCTTTCTGCCAAATGTAGTCTGTTGTTCTTCTCTCAAAGCACAGTAGAGAAAACATCATGGAACCCACCCTTGGAGCCAATATGGAAGACATCAGAGAGGACCCAGATGCAGATCACTTAAGGTCTGCAAGATCAAGCACAGCAGAACTGGCCAGCCATGCTATGAATAAGAAGAGGGGTGAGTGGCAAGGGCTGCACCTACTTAGCTTTTTGGAGAGACATAAATATATCCATAAAGATCACCAAGAAAGAGTCAGTGTGGGCTGGCACAGTGGCTCATGCCTGTAATCCCAGCACTTTGGGAGGTTGAGGCGGGCGGATTACCTGAGGTCGGGAGTTTGAGACCAGCCTGACCAGCATGGAGAAACCCTGTCTCTGCTAAAAAATACAAAAATTAGCCGAGCATGGTGGCGCATGCCTGTAATCCCAGCTACTCAGGAAGCTGAGGCAGGAGAATCGCTTGAACGCAGGAGGCGGAGGTTGCAGTGAGCTGAGATGGGTGAAAAGAGCAAAACTCCATCTCAAAAAATAAAAATAAAAAAGAGTCAGTGCAGAAGCAAAAACTCAAGATCTTTTATATTAGTGAACGAGAACCTAAGGTGAATAGTTAGCATAAGAACAGCCCTGGGCTGGTTGCAGTGACTCACACCTATAATCCTAGTACTTTGGCAGACTAAGGTGGGAGGATTCCTTGAGCCCAGGAGTTCAAGACCACCCTGGGCAATATAGTAAAAGCCCCCATCTCAACAAAAATTTTTTTAAAAAATTAGCCAGGCATAGTGGTGCGTACCTGTAGTCTCAGCTACTCAGGAGGCTGAGGTGGGCAGGGTTGCTTGAGCCCAGAAGTTTGTGGTTTCAGTGAGCTATGATTGCCATCACTACACTGTAGCCTGGGCAACAGAGCAAGAAGAAGGAGAAGAAGAAGGAGCAGGAGGAGAAGAAGAAGAAGAAGAAGAAGAAGGAGGAGGAGGAGGAGGAGGAGGAGGAGGAGGAGGAGGAGGGAGGCGGAGGAAATAAGAAAGAAGAAAGAAGAAAGAAGAAGGAAGAAGGAAGAGGAAAGAAGGGCTCTGCACACTCTGGGAAGAATCCTGACAGGACTCAAAATCTTTCTGTAACCACAGTGTTTAAGAGTTATTCTTTTCTTACCCTTTAAAGGAATTGGTTGTTCCATCATCTGGTGTCATCATCCCCTGTGTGGTTTATTGTATATAATTAGGTCCAATAAATGTCTGTCTTTTTCATCACAGGGATGTGGACTTTATCATTCTCTACAAATCCCTATGTTTTCTCCACAAAGTTCAGAGCTAAAAATCCCCCTGGTTATTACGACATATGAATAACTGAATGACGGGCTCCTGTGTGACATTTGCTAAGAAATCCCTTCTCTGGAAAGCTGATTGAATCTCTGCTCTCATATTTTCTCTCTTTTACTTGCCCATTACACATGCTGTTTGAAGTATTCCAATTGTTCCCTGGTGGAATCGAAGTAGAAAGAGACTCTTCCCTATCTGGACTAGAATAGCTAAGTGACGAAGGGCCATCCTGAGAAGCCACAAGTGACGGTGGCAGATACTTGGCCTGATAGAGATGGGAAAGTTCAGGCAAGCAGAAGGTGGGGATAGATGTCATTGGTGACCCCTTTCTTTATGGAGTTCTTTCACAGAGGATGTGTTATTTTTTGTTTCCTTAAGGTTGATTAACCTTGATCATACTTTGATTACTCAAGGTTTTGCTTCATCTGTGGTTATGTACGGGTGGCACTATGGTTATGTGTGGGTGGCACTATCATGGAGAGGAAAAGCAATGGGGTCTGGAGCTAGAGACGTGGGCTTGCCGTTGTGGCTATACTCTTTGTTATCCATCAGGACCTTGGGCCAAGCATGGGACCACTCGGACCCTCTGTCTTTTCATTGAAACCTTGCTGAAAGGCTGCAGGGAGGATTAAGGGAGCTAGCATAGGAAACTCTCTGTGCTGTTTTTAACATAATACTGTTAATTTCCTTCTTCTTCCTTTCTCTTTCTTTCCACACCAGACCATGAGGTGGGGACTCCCTAAATGCTTTTATCTAAGACTGCTGGGCTTTCTCAGGACACAATTCCTTGTTGGCTGAGCATGCATATTTCCAAGAACTTGGGTATCCTTGAGATGTGGATTCCAGCAAAAGAATCCATCATTCCAACCCTGGTGGACAGGGAGAAAGTGAGATGTACGTCACTGTACAGAAGAATTCCTAGTACTTCAGTTCTGAAATGTTCTCACTGAAGTCTGCCCTTCTGGAGAGGGCTGGGAAAGTGGGGGTTTATTATATAACATGGATTTGATTTGATGTTAGGATTTGCACATTGGGTTTTCATTACCAGGCCTCATAAAAAGCAAAAGAGCTCAGTGTAAAAGGTTTAAAAAAATATTTTTTTACAAAGATAGGCAAGTCAGGGGCTCTGACACATTCTTCACTCTGTGGTTCTTAAGAACAAAGACAAATGGAAAAAAACCATTCTATTTTTATGCTTTGAAAGCACTTACTTTAGGTCAGGAAAATAGCCAGTGTGGATGTTTAGTCTTGTCAATATAGCTTGGACCAGACCTTTCTTTTTATTCTTCTTCTTTTAATTAATTGGGAAGCTGGCAATGTAGGGAAGTAGGGAGACAGTATGAGACATACAGTCCTGCCTCATTTCAAAGGGATTAAGGAAATTGGACCTCTTGTGGCAGAGAAAAAAGTAAATAGGCTTTGGCATCAGAGATACTTCAGTTCAAATTTCATTTCCATTCCTTATTATCTGTGTGACCCCGGGGAAGTCATTTAAGTCATTTAAGACTCTGAGTTTCAGTCTTCTCATCTGTATAATGGGGGCAACACAAACTACCTTGCATATCAGAGCAATTGAATGTGATGTGGTATGTCACAACACAGTGTCTGGTACCTAGTGAGTACTGAATGCACAATTAAACAAATAGATAAAGCACGTACCAAAAATGTGCAGAAGAACAATGTTGCTCTCTGTGAGCACATCTCAAGCAGAACGCAGGGAGGGGGGAACACGGGCCTGCCTGCTGTAGCTATTATTCTGAGATTTGTTCAGAATAAAGACATGAAAGAAGACTCAAGTTAAGTAGAAAGCACATTTTGTATGATTATTCTTATAAATCCTGCATTTATATTCCAAAAAGCTTTGGGATATCTTAAAATAAATACATGGATATAATCAAAAAGGAAGCTCAAAGATAGTTGGGAAAGCACATATCATGATTGGGCTAACAGAGTTACTGAGTTTGGAGCTTCCTGGTAAACAAGCCAAGTGGAGAAAAGAATGGGTTAAGTGATTCTCATTATCTGAGAAAGCACATGATCCTGCTGTTTAAAGGAGGAAATTTTTTCTTGGCATTATATTCCCAAAGAAATTTATTACAAACTCCTAAGAAATTTATAATGCTTCACTTGATACTTGATGCACAGCATATGCAACATAGGGAATGATGTCTTCCAAAATGACCCTCTTACAAGTGTGTTTCATTTGACCTTTCCCATATTGACCCTTGAAGAAAGCCAGTGAGGATCACCAACCACAGTGGAGTACTGGCTTTAACATCAAATAGACTTGGGTTCAAATCCTGGTTCAACCACTTTCTAGTTGCAAGACCTTGTGAATCCACTGACTCTCACTGAGCCTCATTTTCCTCGTCTGCAACATGGAGTTCATAATAGTGCCCTCCCCCTTCTGTGGTATTGCTGTGTGCATTGAGTGAGCACACAGGTGTAAAACACCCAGCTTGGAGCCTGGTACAAAGTAGATGCTTAATAAGTTGGATCAATTTTATTCCCCTTCTTTTTGTTAGAAATGTAACCTCATGTGGGTTTTTCCTGGGAGTGTCTAAACTAATGAACTAATTTACTTTCAGCCTTACTGTGTTTAATTTCATACTCTCTAATCCTCCACTGGCACCAGAGAGATGGTTCTGAAACACAGACTTGACCATGTCTCTCCTTTGCTGAACACGCTACAGTGTTTCTCCGTTGTCTACAAAATGAAGGGCAGATTGCTTGGCTGTACCTTCAGATCTCTTCACCCCAACTCTGTTTGCTGTCTACAGTCACTGCTCTCCAACTAGTACTCTGCGTTCTAGGCATTGCAGACTATTGACCTGTCCATGCATATATAATGCCTTTGCACCACGCTGGGCTAATTTTTGTATTTTTAGTAGAGATGGAGTTTCGCCATGTTGGCCAGGCTGGTCTCGAACTCCTGACCTCAAGTCTTCCGCCCACCTCGGCCTCCCAAAGTGCTGGGATTACAGGCATGAGCCACCGCGCAGGGCCATCTTCATGTTTTAAGAAAGCCTTTTCTTTCATCCTACTCAGTCTGTTAGCCCCAGTGAACTAGAAATTAAAGATTTATGTTACTAATTACTATTTTTAAATAAAATTTTGAGGGCAAAGCTTTGCTGGAAATATACACAGTAATTGTGTTTACTGATCATCGCCACTCCCAAACAGCAATTCACGGTGTAAAACTCAAGTAATTAGAACAATAAGCCCAGGTTAATTAAAATACTGGGTAACATTTGGGCAAGAATAAAATCCACTTTGGAGATTTTCCAGATGCACATTCATTTTGTAGGCACTTAATTCACCCTGGGAGCTGGTGCTGACAAGGTACGATGCTCTGTGCTAATCAGCACTGGTCCGCCTTTGATCACGCCCTGCACATTTCTCTTTCCTGGCTCCAGGACCAGCTTCAGAGGCCTGGGTCCAGTTGCCGGGAGAACAGTGCCACAGTTGCTTAGGCCCAATCTTGGGTACCATTCTTGTATTATTACTATCCATGCCACTTGCCTTAATAGTTACAAGCTGGCTAATTAAAGCAATCAGTCAAGTCCCCAAGAAGTTTGCATGCTGTCTGGAGTTTCTTCTGCCTTCGCCCCCCCGCATCTGGTGCTGGAGGCCTGCTTCTCTTGGAGTGCTGTGATTCTCATGCTTTGTCAGAGTACCAGGCATGCTGTGAGCAGTTCCTCCTGCTGCAATCAAGGGTTCATGTGAGCTCTGCGGGTAGACCTTAAAGGGCAACCCTCCAAAATGCTCTCCTGTGCAGCCTTTGCCCCCAGGTTGGGTGAGCAGCTCCTGTGTCATTCTTCATTGCTTATACCTGCATTGTCAACATCCTGATAGATGTCTTTGAGGTCTGTATGGTCAGCCTTGTGTTTTTTCACTTTATATTTTCAAAGCTCTATTCAAGACCTTCATCTAAGGGACACCCAATGAAAATTCCCTCTCCTCCTTACAATTCCTTTCCGCCCAAATGACTTTCAGCTTAGGAGAATAAAAAAAAAGTCAACAGATGTTTTTGAAGGCCAGTACCATGTGGAATCAGAGATAAATAAGACCTCGCTCTTGTAGGCAAGAAGTTTACAATCTAATGGGGAGATAAAACACATTAACTGGTAACAGTAAGAGAAGAATCTCATAAAGGAAGGTCAAAGAAGACACCATAGGTTCTCAGAGCAAGAGCAAAATACAGCTGAGTAGGAAAGCCAAGAGGACTTCATGGAGGAGGTGGGATTTTAGTTGGGCTTTTGATTTTTGTGAAATGCATTTGGATGTGTGGAGAGGAGTGTGTGTGTGTGTGTGTGTGTGTGTGTGTAGGACATGTTTATATATGAGCTTGTAGGTGGCACAAGGAGAAAAGATTGAGAAGCTCCCAGGGGATGAAGCCTCCAGCATAAGCAAAGGCACTGTCTTTAGGAAAGAGCTGACGGTCGCATTTAGGTAGAGTCTGACATTCGTTACAGAGATAAAACATCATTGAGGCAGCAGCTGGCAGCCTCCGGCGACATTGTGGGGTGGGTGGATTTGGAATTCAGCTTCCCTTGCTGCCTTCCTCTTTCTCTTCGAGGGGGCTTGCCCTCCTCCCCTTCCTTCCCATTTCCAGACATGCTCTCTGGGTTTCCAGGGCCTTCTTGCTTTCTTCTCTCGTCTTCAACAAAGCCTATTCTTAGGAAGAGATATAATCCTCTCCATTTGCATGTGAGTTTGGGTTCCAGGCTGCCTGCTACCACTGAGCCTGTCTTACCATGGAACTCATTTCGCCTACTGCAGAGCTGTGATCAGGATTTGGTGCCAAAATAAGGTCCTAATCTGCACTCAGCTTTCCTTCACTCCTAGGAATTGATGACAGTAAGTGGGTTGCCTCCCTGCTGCCCTCCCTCGTTTGGGTGACACATCACAATCGCATAGCCAAATAGTTTTCCAGGAGAGAAGCTTTCTCAACTCCTGCCCACTGAGCAACAGGTTTTGTTTCTCATGATTTTAATTAAGGGAGTAAATAAATATAGCAGGATGCCTTGGTGAAGATCTGACTTGCTTTTTATTTTCCTTCTTTGCTCTAGTGAGAGTTCTCAACGTGAGGAAGGTAAATCCCCTCTGAGATCCTGGAGGTGCCCTGCGGAGGGTCGTGTGTGTAAGGCACCCTGGGGATAAATGGTAGCTTCCCATCCCTTACAATGGATGGTGACAGCTGCATTGAGCAGGAAAGGGGATATAAGGAGGCCCTTTTGGTTTTGAAGTTTGAACGAGAAGAAGTTGTTCCCTTTCTGGAGAGAGCTGATAATTAGGGAACAAAAGTGATTCCAGGTCCTCAAAGAATGGTCACCAGGAGCAAAACTGGGCAGTCAGAAAGATAGAGAAAGTCTGTGGAAAGGACTAAAATGGCAGGCCATTAAAAACTATGCTTCGGCCAGGTGCGGTGGCTCACGCCTATAATCCCAGCACTTTCGGTAGCCGAGGTGAGCAGATCACTTGAGATCAAGAGGTTGAGACCAGCCTGACCAACATGGCAAAACACCATCTCTACTAAAAAATACAAAAATTAGTCAGGTGTGGTGGCACATGCTTGTAGTCCCAGCTACTCAGGAGGCTGAGGCACAAGAATCATGTGAACCCGGGATGTGGAGCTTGCAGTGAGCCACGATCACGCCACTGCACTCCTGTCTGGGTTACAGAGCGAGACTCTGTTTCAAAAAAATAAACCCCCAAAAGCTAGACTTTCATGCATCCAGTGGGGGTGGTTCTGGACACGCTCAGCACTGAGGGAGTGACTGTTTCTGCTTCAAGGGTCCATAGTATCCCACATCAGGATGGGGACACGTAGCTGCCCAGGATGATCTATTGGTCTGAGAAGGACCAGCTGATCACAACCACACCCCAGGACAGCCAGTGAGAGATGGGGAAGAGTTTGTGCTTTCCCTGTGTTAATGTGGGATTCAGACTATCCTCCTTTAAAAATTTTTTAATTTTTAATTTTTATGGGTATATAGTAGATGCATGTATTTATGGGTTACATGAGATATTTTGATACAACCATACACTGTGTAATTACATCGGGATAAATGGGGTATTCATCACCTCAAGCATTTATCCTTTCTTTGTATTATAAACAATCCAATTATAATCCTTTAATTTTTTTTTTCTTTTTTGAGACAGTGTCTCACTCTGTTTCCCATGTTGGAGTTCAGCTGCACGATCTCAGTTCACTGCAACCTCTGCCTCCCGGGCTCAAGCGATCCTCCCACCTCAACCTCCCAAGTAGCTTGCACTACAGGTGCACACCACCGCACCTAGCTAATTCTTGTATTTTTTGTAGAGACGGGGTTTCACCATATTGCGCTAGCTAGTCTTGAACTTCTGGGCTCAAGCAATTTACCCTCCTTGGCCTCCCAAAGTGCTGGGATTAGAGGTATGAGTCACTGCGCCTGGTCTCCTTTAATTATTTTTAAATATATAGTAAGTTATTGCTGACTATAGTCACTCTGTTGTACTATGAAATACTAGATCTTATCCATCCCTTTCTTGGTCTATGAAAACTCTAGGATTTGGGGGAAAAATCTTTGGGGAAGGAACTAAGAACAACCAAGCAAACTCAGGGCCTCCAGAGGAAGTAATTCTTGTGCAACCTGGGATGAGTCCCTGTGATGAGTCTAATAAGGAGCTCATGGAGCAGTAAAAAGCAGGAGTTAATAGAAGCCACACCAGCCTCAGCAGCATCTGACACCCAAACCAGCCCTGTGTGTGAGAAAATGTTGGGATAAAATCAGAAGTTGAGCATCTTCCAAACAGACATTTCCTCCCTTCTAAGAGGGCTCTCTATAAAATTCTCTTGTAAATAATGAGGTATTTTTTTTAAGGAGGAGCTCTGTTACTGTCTTTTTTATTAACGTTATTTGTTGAGACATTCTAATTTCAGCTGGTGGGCTTAGCACAGCCTGAGTCTTTCAAGCTTTAAAGGGTTTCATTTTTATTGCAATAGCTCTTGGTGCCTCACTCTTACAGAAGTAGTTAATGGGCTTCCCACACTATCTCAGCCCACCCTCTGGTTTTATAGACAGCAAAACAGACCTAGGGAAGGTGACGGGATTGCCCGAAATCAGGAAGCCAGTTGGAGGCAGAGCTAGTGCCAGTACCAGGTTAGTATGGAGTTGAAGTGGACAGTATCCTGTTTGAGGTTTTCATTGTTATTGTTGGTTGCAAACTCATCATCTCGTCGGCTCATTCTGAGTTCAGAGTTGGCTGGATTCCATAAGTGATTTGCTTTCCTATGTGAAACTCTTAAGCCATGATGTGTCTGTTCTCTATTGGAGCTACAAACACCCATCTTCTCTCTCCTTGCTTTTCCTGGAAATGCAGACTTCATGACCACTCAAGGTTCTCCCCCCCGAAAATCCTATTCTGTCACCCCAGGGAGTTCATGGCTCTCTGTGCCCACTGCACTCTTGTCACTAATTTTTTTTGTAGGTGTCATAAAGTGCCTGCCATCCTTACTCTACCTTGAGCTCCTGTAGGCAGGACCATTCGTTCTTACTGTTGAATAGTACTCTACACCACAATTTATTTATTCATTCTGCATGGAAGGTCACCTTGGCAGTTTCCAGTCTGTGGTTACTAGGAATAGTGCTGCTGTGAATATCCTTGTACAAGGCTTCCGGTGAACATATGTATACACTTCCTTTGAATATATACCTGGGAGCAGAATGGTTATGTCATAGGGTAGCCATATGTTTCACTGTAGTAGGGTCAGTGCTTGTATGTCTATATCCCAGCCCCTAGCACATAGTAGGCATAAAGTAACTATTAGTTGAATAAATGCATGTGCCACTATTTCCTCAAGCCTAAGTGTAATGTTTTACATTTAATAGATGGATGATTAATTTTTGCTACAGAGCTACAAAACCTTAGTCTTGCACATTCTCAGCATGTTAGAGATAGAGGGGACCATTTAAGTTCACTCATTCATTTTTACAAATGTGAAACCCGAGGCACAGAAAGGAAATCAACTTACCCAGGAATACACAGCATTTTTGTGTCAGAATTAAAACTGAAACCAAGCCTCTGTAAAAATATAAAGGCCTGCTTATTGCTTCTGTGCCACAGTTTAAAATATTTATCATTTAGCTGCATTAAAATGCATATTCCTATATAATACCTCTGGGCACATAAAAGATTAAAGATTATATTTCTAGCATTTATTATTATTCTTCTTATTATTATTATTTTGCTTCTTCCTAGAGGGAACCATTTTGCTTCTTGCTGGAGGTAAGGATTAAAAACAGCTTTTTTTAGTCATTAGAGGAAACAGGTTGTGATTACTCTGTATCAAAGTTTTGGTAGAAATGATTCCCTCATACATGGATCAAAGATACATACTAAACTTTCATTACGCATTTTCTTTTTGCTAAGTTTACAACCCCTTAATGTGAAGCATGCTGCCAGCTTAACTAGAGCATTGAAAATGTGCAGTTCTCCTTCAAGCCACTGGCAGATCGCAGGCAGGATGGTTTGGACCAGACATTTCACAGCATTAGAAGTTAAACTGTAGTGGGAACAGTGGTGGCAACACCCAGTCTCAGTCTACCTGAGATACCACGGCTTCCCTGTCAGCTGTCTGGATCCTGGGAGGGACCACAGTGGATCCATGGCTCTGGGTTCCACCCCTAGAGAGTGACACATAACAGTGGTGGAACCGGTCCAGAATGAATGAACCCTCTTGTGCATCTGCTCTTGAGCACGTGGGAGTGGAGAAGGTGGGTTTGTCTTCATTTCCATCCCCACCATCCTAGCTCCTGAACTTCAGATCTTGGTAGATCAGAGACTGAGGTAGGCTGAAAGTGGGGCAAAGCCAGCTCAGCGCGTGGGTGAGGAATGAGTCTGAATCACCCCACTCTGCCTTCCGAGCAACAGTAGCAAAGTCAGTAGGAAGGAAGATCCAAATATTGCCAAAATCCAGCAGGATGAGAGCCTTGTTTGCACGGCCCTGCTCTGGTGGTTTGCCAGAAGAGTCTTCCCTTGAGCAAGTGGAGGTGGTGGTTTGTAATTTCCATCAGTTCATTGCAGCAAGCCTCTATTAAGTGCCTGCTGTGTGTCCAATTAATCCACTGATTGGTACAAGAGAATTAGAATTCTTGACCTCTGCCTTCAATGAAGTTAACAACCAGTAGGAAGATTGATTCATTCATTCATTCATCCATCCATAATTTTCTGAAAGCCTACCTTGAGCTCTATATGGTATAAAGTACCAAAGACAGAGATGATTCAGACCCAATACTGTCCAACAATGTCACTGTCTAATAGACTGATAGGGGAGACAGGTGCCAACAAAATAAATGAGATGGACTGGGAGAGCAGGAAGAGCAGAGTGTGGTGGGAGCAAAGAGAAGGAGCATCTCATCCAGGCTGGGCATGAGTTAGAGGAGGCTTCTCAGAGGAAGTGGTACTTGAATAGCATCATGAAGGATGAGCAAGTGTTGGTAGGAAAATGAGCTGATGTGTGTACAGTGCGCTTTTAGGAGTCAGAGTTATCTGAACAATTAGAATTTAGTACGTGGTGTGGTAATTCAAGAGAACAAGGGGCTGGAGTATTTGAGACTGTGACTATCTCTTATACTTTCTGAACATACCCACAAATAACCAGAGAATAATTTAACAAACAAGACATAACTGAACTCTCACATGCTGCTAGTAGGAGTGCAAATTAGTACAACAGTTTTGGAAAACTGGCAGTATTTGCTAAAGCAAAACATATGGCTACCCTATGACATAACCATTCTGCTCCCAGGTATATATTCAATGGAAGTTGATGCATATGTTCACTGAAAACCTTTTCCAAGGATATTCACAGTGGCACTATTTCTAGTAGCCACAGAATGGAAACTGCTGAGGTGACCTTCCATGCAGAATGAATAAATAAACTGTGGTATAGTCATACAATAGAGTACAATACAACAGTGAGAATGAATGATACACGACTACAGGCAACAATATGGAAGAGTCTCACAAATCTAAGATTGAGTGTAAGAAGCCAGACACAGGCGGGCACGGTGCCTCACGCCTATAATCCCAGCACTTTGGGAGGCCAAGGTGGACGGATCTCTTGAGATCAGGAGTTCAAGACCACCCTGTCCAACTTGGTGAAACCCCTGTCTCTACTACAAATACAAAACTTGACCAGGTGTGGTGGCAGACGCCTGTAATCCCAGCTACTTGGGAGGCTGAGGCAGGAGAATCACTTGAACCTGGGAGGCGGAGGTTGCAGTGAGCCAAGATTGTGCCACTGCACTCAAGCCTGGGTGACAGAGTGAGACTTCTCTCCCCACCCTCACCCCCCCGAAAAAGGAAAGAATCCAGACACAAAAGTGTGTATACTATATGATTCCATCTTTATATAAGGTACAAAAACAGGCAAAGCTGATCCATGCTATTATAAGTCAGAACGGTAATTATAGTGGTAGTTGGCAGTGGGAGTTACTAGAAACAAGCGTGGAAAGTGTTTCATTGGTGCTGGTAATATTCTTGTTCTTGCTTTGGGCATTAGTAACATGAAGGTGTTCACTTGGTGAGAATTCAGTGAGCAGTATACTGTCTTGTATACATATTATACAGCAATCAAAAGCCAAAACCCGTCGGTAATCTTGGATGAGACTCTGGGTCAGAGGCAGATCGTAAGGGCTGTAGGAATTTGGAGTATGTAAAAGGTCTCAGTGGTGAACTGGGTCTTCCTGTGTTAACCGTCTCTCACAGAGAAAAGTGGAGGCTCCTGAGAGGTTTGCTGTCCTTGTGTCGTTAAATCAAGCACTCTATTTTCCCTCAAAGAAGACCTCTTCTCATTCACTTGGCCTTTGCAATGGATGTTACAATTTCAGAAGCAGAACAAGGTTGTGGACAGAGCAAGGATTTTTTCACGTGGCCAAGTCTCTGTGCATTATTACTCAACAACTTGACTCTCTGCCTCTCAATTTCCACATCAGGTGAATGAGGATAATGGTCTGGGGCTGGTGTTCTGACACCACTGATCTTATGATTCACTCCTGACCCAGTTCATTGCCTGCCTGCTGGACTCTAGCAGGATACAGAATATGACAGAGTCATGCAAATATGAGGAGGCATTGTATTCTGACCTGGGGCTGGGAGGCAAGGGATTCCCTAACCTACGTAGATCTGTGTGTACAGAATCAAGACACCAAGCCTGGGTGCCTGCTGCTTCCCGAGGAACCCTTCCACTGGGATATCATTGCTCTCATCTCAGCATTTCCTGTCATCCCTTGGCCGAGTCACTGAATCCACTTTGTGTTCGCTTCTCCCCATTAAGAGAGGAGCCCAGGGATCAGTCGTTCTAACAGCTTCCTTGACAGCACAAAGACTGTTTCTGTCTCCCAAAGAAGAAAGCCATGGGAAAGGAGATATGAAGCCCCTACTAATCATTCCTCCAGACTTCCAGCCTGCCTGCTGCCCTCTTCACTCCATTCACCAGGAATATCACAAGAGAACCACCCTGAAAAGAGATATGACATAGCCTGTCATTGTCCCTGACAGCCTGGGATTCCTGCCCAGTCCAGAGCCACAACAGAGAGAGGAGAGAAGAGGGAAGAAGAGGGACTGAATGCTGACTTCATTCCGGGCTCTGTGCTTGATGCTTTCCACCTGACATGCTTTGCATCATCAGGCAAATATCTATTGAGTACCTATTAGTGTCTGAGCACTGTTGATGCCACAAGAAACAAACAAACAAACAAGAAAACTAGATCTTGACTCTGTGGAGCTCATCGTCCAGTAAGGAAAGCAGACAATAAGCAAATGTTCACACAAATAACTCAAAAAATGAATCTGTCATAACTGATAGGGAGAAGGAGAGGAAGGATGTCTCAGAGTACATCACAAGGTGACCTAAACTGGTTTGGGATAGTAAGAGAAGGCTCTGCAGAGAAGACAATTTTAAAGTGGTACCTGCAGGCTGAACAGAAGCTGTTGGGTAGAGAATGTCATGAAAACATTCTAGGAAGAGAGAAAGGCTTGCATGGAGATCTTGAGGCAGAAAGGACGATGGTGTTCAGAGGAACTAAAAGAAGGCCAGACTGGCTGAAGGGTGGCGCATGGGAATGGAGAATGCCCTGAGAGCAAGATAGGAGTGCAGTCAACATCAAGATCACAGAAGGCCTTGGGGGTGGGAAGATTCAGAAAGTGATTTTAGGAGTGATGGGTGGTGATTTAATCAGGATAATGGTACACTTATACTTGTGGTTTTAAAAAGGTTACTCTGTCCTCGTGATGGAGGACAGAGCAGCAAGTTGGTATGAGAAAGATTGGTAGAAGGTCATGGCTATAATCCAAGCAAGGGATATGGTGGGGTGGAGTGAAGGAGGGGCTGTGGTTGTGGGAAACAGTGGAGAGATTTGAACTATATTTTGGTGGTAGAATGAATAGGATTTGATGATGGAAGGAATGGGTGATTATGACTGCTAGGTTTTGGCCAGTGCAGTTGGGGGGCTGGTAACATCGTTACTGAGATCATCCATTTCTGAGATGGGGAAAACAAGGAAAAGCTGATATGTAGAGAATATTATAAATTCTGTTTTATCCTACTTAATTCTCAGGAGAGCCCTTCTTCTGTGGATAAGAAAATTGAGATCCAGAGAGGTTAAGACACTTGGTCAAAGTCACAGAGTAAGAGGTCTAAATCTTGGCAGCAAGGCATTTTTTGGTCTTTTCAGAGATTGTGTGTGTTGTGCATTCCTGTAGCATGTCACCATTTACAGAATGATTTCAAATATGTCATCCCATTTTGATTTTTACCAGTAGAGCCATATGAGGTAAACAGAACAATCATCTTTATACCCATTTTGTGAGCAAGGAAATTGAGGTCATTAACTTGACCAGTTTCAGAGATCTATAGCTAATGTGAATAGGATTGAAACTCTGGGCTCTGTGACCCCCAGTTCACGCATCTTTCCCAACTATCCCTCATTGTTATGTTTGTCAAATAGTGGAGTCAGACAAAATGTTTGACTGGCTAATGACAGGCAATTTATTTAACCTCTCTGGGCCTCAAATTCTTCACTTATAAAATGGAGAAAATAATATCTGCCTCCACAGCTTGTCATGAGAATTCAGTGAAGAGCTGGATGTAAAGCCCTTAGTACCTGACACGAGCAATCACTCAGTTATCTAGCTATGAAGCCACTGCAGAATATGTGCTTCTCAACCCAAACACCCCTTTTCCCTTGAGGAAAAGCAGCAGCTCCCAGAGCTGGGGAGGTCCTGGAGAATTGCTAACCAACTTTTTCCCCAAAGGGCCTCCTATTATCTTTATTCGTGTTCAACTGGGACTTTTAGCACAGTTTTCTCTGTCTCACTGCCTTGTCCCCATTTCCACAGTCAGTCCATTGCTGACTTATGGAAATTATTCCTGTGTAATCTTTTATTTTGCTCCTTTCTTCCACACCCACAACACTGCTCAGTGCAGATCCCATTTTCTTCTTCCAGACCCACCACAATAACCTTTACATGTTTAACTCATCTCCCAAGTGCTTGCCCAATTTGAGCATGTACAAATACTCCCCCGTATTTTCTCATTTTCTATGTAAGAAAGCCTAGACCTCTTAGTCAATGAGTCAGGTATCGTTACAGTCACCTGTCAGTATCTCTCAGACTCACCTCCCAGTGCTATTCAACAGAGAGCCTTCTCTTCAACCAAAAAAGCCAACCCATCATCTTCCTTGTATCACCCTCAATACCTCTACCACACTTCTGACCATACTGTTCCTCACTCTTAGAATATCAGCCTCCTTCCTTTCCAATTATCTTCCCATTTCTTCAAGGCCCCACTCAAGTCTTGCCTTCTCTCTGAAGCCTCTCTTAATTTTCCAGACTTGAAATGTCTTCCTCCATTGATTCTCAAAGTGCTTAGTACAGTTTCCCAAGCTTGAGATTTGGGATGGCCTTTTATTCTCTGTTGCAGCCAGAGTGCCCCGCACAGCATCCTATATGTTGGAGAGTCATAAATATATGGTAGTTATCTGGTATATGCTTTAAGCCAATGAAAATCCAAGAAATACTTTTATGTATTATTCATTTGTTTGATTTTCCACCTATCATGTGCTCTGCACTGCACTGGGGTTGTCAGAATGAATGTGACCAATTCCCTACCCTCAAGGAGTTAGTGTATTAGAAGACATGGTGTGTAAATGGACATGTATATTCAGTGTAATACATGTTGTAGAAGTATAGGATGCTAAAGTCATTCATTAGAAGAGACTCCTATTTCAGACTGAGGCAAATCCAGTGGTGTCATGAGTATAATTGTGTTCCCTGGAAAGATATGTCAAAGTCCTAACTTCCAGTAGCTGTGAATGTGACCTGATTTAAACATAGGGCCATTACAGATGTTATCAAGTTGAGATAAAGTCATACTGGATTAAGGTAGGCCCTAATGGCTGGTATTCTTATAAGTGGAGAGAGGCTTGGAGATATACAGCATATAGGGAAGAAGGCCACGTGACAATAGAGGCAGAGAATGAAGTGGTGCAACTCCAAGCCAAAGAAGACTGAGGATGGCCAGCAACCACCAGAAGCAAGTGAAGAAGCAATTCCTTATTTCTTAGGGCTTTCAGAGGAAATATAGCCCTGCTAACATTTTGATTTTTAGATTTCTATCTCCAGAACTGTGGGAGAACACATTTGTTTTAAGTCACTCAGTTTGCAACACTTTGTTACAGCAGCTCTACTAGGAAATAAGTGCTGATGGTGACTGAGGAGGAGAATCCTGAGTTGAGGAAAGCCCCTTGAAATGACATCCATCGTGTTACAAAAGGCACCTGGTTGTTCTGGGCCCGGTGAGTTAGGAAGGTGAGAAGTCTGGCTTCAGCCAACAGGGGAGAATGGAGGGCACTGGCCGTGGTGCTGATGGAGCCATTGAGTTGGCAAAGGTAGCTGGGCAAAGTTGAGAATCATGAGCTGGGTCAAAGCTACCCAGAATTTGGAAGGAGTTGGATGATCCTCACACTTCCTCCTTCTCTCTCTAAATTCTCTCTCTTCCATTCTTCTCTTCCCTCTTCTAACCAAGATGCTATAGATCTTGATGCCCATCCCCCATCACATGTAATCTATTTCTGCTTCTGGTAACCACGTTTCTGTGATAGAGACACAACTTCTTCAGGGGGGACATGTGATACTTGCTTTCTCCTTCATCCACCCTTTAAAGAACTTTAAAATTGCCTTCTCTCTGGATTTACTCTCATCTAATCTCTTTTGCTTCCTGTCTCCCCTTTCTCATGCCGCAAGAAAAATCAGGCCAAAAAGCTAAAAACCAAAACCCTCGTCTCCATTTTATCTTTTCTTCAGCACAGTTGTTGTTTATGAAGTTTTTAAAATAGAAATTCAGCAAACCCTGTGATACTAACTAGATACTATATATACATACATATATAAATTAAATTAGTCTCCAGGGGATACCCTGCTAAATATAGTGATTATGTGAATCTGAATGTTTTCAAACACCTTTCTCCTCTTGCTATATTTTTCCCCTTTCCTGGATCCAGAGATGATTTTGCTGGAAAATCTGGGTAGAACTTTGGCTGACTGGCTAAAAGCCTTCCTTATTTAAGAATACACTTCTATAAGAGGCAGGATAAAAGCTCAGAATTCAAGGGGAAATACTGGCAGCAATGGCTAGGTGTTGAGGTCAGAGACAGCATGGAGTAGTTGATAGAGTAGCTGCAGACTCAAACCCCAGCACCATTACTTATTGATTGTGTGATGGTGGTAAAATCCTTTACCTTCTTACAGTCTCAGCATTCTCATCTGTGAAATGGAGGTATTAGGGTTCCCTTTTGAAGGATATTTTAGGACCAGGGATACATATATGCATAGGAGATAGTAGGTGCTTGTAAAGTGGTAGCCATTAGTGTGATTAGATTGTGAATTCCTCCTTGGCTGGAAAGTTCATGATCTGTAATGCTATTGGGTTAATGAGGATAGCAGCCTGCAGGGGATGAGGAGGCCTGAGCTAATGGGTGGAGGACCCAGATTCTGTGTTACAGCTGGTCATACCTCCTTTTTTACAAATGAGAAAATTCATTCCCACATTTCGGAAATGGCTTGGCTAAGGTTAAGGTCATCACACAGCCAAGATATCCGGTTTGCCAGTACAAGTCCCCATAGGGTCACCAATTATATGGTGGCATTGTGTAACCTCTCTCTGAGGCGAATTTACATTTCACATACAAACTTGGAACAAGTTCAAGCCTTGGGTCTGTCCTTGACCACTGTCCCTTAACCTTAAACAAATCACTTATCCTCTTTCAGTTCCAGATTTTTTTCCCTTCACCTTTGCAAGGGAGATTGTCATTACAGTCATGCATGTTTGTGAGGATCAGAGACAAGTCTGTGGAACTATCAAGAACTATACTCAGATAGGTCATTGGATCTGTCCTCTCTTCCCAGGAGGAGAGTTGTCTTCAGCAGTGAGAAGGAGGAACCTACTTGGGGCAAGAGGGGAAGGGGCTGTCCTCTCACCTCCTGTGGTTCAGGCATGAGGGTGCATTCCTAGATATCCTACCTGTCCCTGCAGGAAAGGGCTGTGTTCTCATGGCTCTGCATCTGGCTTGCTTTGTGGTCTGAGGTCACTTTCCCTCTCTTGTGTTTGTATGCATTTATTTTTAATATATGAAGGGTAGTGATGGTGGGACCAGATGATCTCTAAAGTTATGAGCATACTCTCCTGTTGCTGAAGTCAGTGCTGCTCATTCTGAGGGAGGGGCCTTTATCTTCTTGGAATTGAGACATTTAGGCTTATTCTAGACTCCTCATCCCATCCGCTTGGTGAGTCTGCTGGAAGGGGTGTCTGAAACTAGACATTTACTCTCTCTCAAGTTTCCCAGCTCACTCTGTGCTTCTCAAGTGTCTGTACCTCTGGCCTCCTGCAGGACTGCAGGGAGGCTACTGGGGACCAGCATCCCACAGAGTCAGTGACAAACCAGGATCAGAAGAATAAAGTCTGCGTATATTGAGCCAGACTCTGTACACAGACATTCACCACAATGAGACCTCATGACACCTTCGGGCTCAGTCACATTGGCTTCATTTTACAGACAAGGAAACTGGAGCCTATGCAATCACATTATTGGACCAGACCACACAGCGGCTAAATAAGAGGCTAAGCCAGCATGCAGACCTGTCTCTATGGCTCTAAGTCCATTCTCTTTCTAACACTCCTTTTGCCTATCCTTGCTGCAGGCCTGTCTTGCATTGTGCTCTTGCTGCTTCTAGTCCTCTTTCTCTGCACTGTCAGTTCTTTCTTTCTTTGTGGATGGGTTTATTCTATTTCATAAAGATTGGCTCATAAGAATAGACCTGCAAAGGACCTGTGGGGTCAACGTCTTCATTTTATCAATGAAGATCCTGAGGTCTAGAGAGAATCCTGACTGGCCCAGGGTTCACAGACAGTTCCAGTTCAGGACAGAAACAAACATTAATTGAGCTCCCATTAAGTTCCAGGTCCAGGTATTGTGCTCGGTGTGTTTAGTGGACTATCTTAGGTAATCCCTTAGACCAGGGGTCCCTAACCCCTGGGTTACAAACTGGTGCCTGTTATGAACCAGGCTGCACAGGAGGAGGTGAGTGGCGGGCAAGTGAACCTTACCATCTGAGCTCCACCTCCTGTCAGATCAGCAATGGTGTTAGATTCTTATAGGAGCATGAACCCTTTTGTGAACTGTACTTTCGAGGGATCTAGGTTAAGCACTCTTTACGAGAATCTAATGCCTGATGATCTGAGGTGGAACCATTTCATCCCACAACCACCCACCCTGCCAACCCAGTTCATGGAAAAATTCTCTTCCACAAAACTGGTCCCTGGTGCCAAAATGGTTGGGGATCACTGCTTTGGACAATACTACTAAAGTAGACACTATTACTAACATTGTCCACATAAAGAAACTAAGGCTCAAAGATGTTAAAATGTTACATTTAAGGCTGCACAGGCTTAATTCTGCAGTCAGAATTCTTAGTCTGTTTGCTTTTGCTCTTAAAATCGCAGCTATTTCATGCTTCTAAAATCATAGCTGTTTCTTGTTTACTCTGTGGGCTGCTGCCTCAGTTTCTTCTAAATAATTCTTTCCTGAAACACTAAAAGCATGGAATTGAAAAACACAGAAGAAAGGAGGCACAGGTTTTATTCTGTTACATTTTTTGGGCCTGCACTTCTGCACAGGTCTGTGTTGACTCATGAGTAAAATATAACCCTTTGTTATGCCACATGGAAGTAAGCCAAACCCATATGTTAAAAAGAGTAGCTAATATTTATTATGCATTTTTTATATACCGGATAGTGTTCTGGTACTTCTACACAAATAATATCATTTAGTTCTTACATCAACCTATTGTTATCCCTATTCTACAGATGAGAAAATGAAGGTTTAGAAAAGGTAGGCAACTGCCTGTAGTCATTCTGCTAGAAGCAACACAGCCAGGATCCAAACTAGGCAACTGTGATTAGGACAAAACTTTCTTAACATTGACTGCACAGGAACATCACCTGCAAAGCTTTTGAAAAATAGGGCATCATGCCCTTCCCTGGCCCAACGGAATCAGGGTCCCTGGGGTATAGAGCATAGAACATTAGTGTTTTTTCAAGCTGATCAACTGGTTCTGATTTTAACAGTGAAGGCTAAAAACTACTGCTTTACCTGCAGAGGATTCTTTACATCTAAATGATGATGCCTAGTTGACCAAGCGGTTCCTGCATTCCATATACCCTTTGGTGTTATGTAGATTATCGTGGCCTCTGACTACCTTCTTGGTGCCAGGGAGGCTAATACTAGAGCTACTTGCTACCAGCACTGCCTTATAGAAATACAACATGAGACACACATGCAATTTTACATTTGCTAGTAACCCTATTCTTGAAAAAGTTGAAAGAAACAAAAAATAATAATTTTTGAAACATATTTTATCTAACCCAATATAGACAAAATAATAACATTTCAGTGTGTAATAAAGAAAAGAAGAATCACTAGGACCCTTTACATTTTTAATTTTTGGTCTCGAATCTTGGCTATCTGGTGTGTGTGTTGTATCCTCACAGCCTGTCTTATTTCAGACCAGTCACATTTTCAGGTGCTAAGAGACCCATGTGCTAGTAGCTATTGGATTGGACAAGGCTGCTTTAGACAATGGTCTCTGGCTTTTGTTTCTTCTTCTAAAGTCTCAGATTCATGGCTTGGCATGGTGGCTCACGCTTGTAATCCAGGCACTTTGGGAGGCCGAGGCAGGTGGATCACCTGAGGTTAGGAGTTCGAGAGCAGCCTGGCCAACATGGTGAAACTCCTTCTTTACTAGAAATACAAAAATTAGCTGGGCGTGGTGGTACATGCCTGTAGTCCCAGCTACTCAGGAAGCTGAGGCAGGAGAATCACTTGAATCCAGCAGGTGAAGGCTGCAGTGAGCTGAGATTATACCACTGCACTCCAGCCTGGGTGACAGTGTGAAACTCCATCTCAAAACAAAACAAATAATAAAAAAAAAAAGGCTTGGATTCATACAGAAATTACAGCAGTATGCCCAGGAGGGACCTTCTCTCATTGAATTTTTGTGGCCTTCTAGGTACCAATCTATCTTGTAATCTATATGTAGCATGTTCAATCTACAATAATCAATCTCTGGTCTCCCAAAGGCCCATTGCCTCCTGAGGAAGGAACTGGCCTTGGGGAACCTTACTTTGGCAGGGTGATTGGAGGCTGGCCATCCTTCTTCATGGTCCTGCCTTTGTTTGTTTGTTTGTTTTTTTTAAGTAAAATGTCTTGAGGAAGCAATTTGATGATATAAATAGGAGATATAAAAAAATCCTTTCACTTTGACCAAGTAATTTCACAAGGAAATAATCTGAAATATGGAGGAAATTTCAGGCCTAGAGGTGCTTATCAGGGCCCTATTTATGCTACAAAATAATTGGACACAATCCAGAAGTCCAGTGTTCATGTGATGATTCCAAAGACTGTGGGAAACCATGCACCCATTCAAAATAACATAAGAGAGTTATCATAAAGATAACTTCTTATGTTAAAATATGTGAGGAAAAGAGCAAGCATCAAATTGTTTGTGCAGAATTATAATATGTAAAAATATCTCAACTCAGAATAACAGCAAGAAAATACACCCAGGAGTTTAAAGTAGTTATCTTTTGGTGGTATGGTGATGAGCAATTTTTCCCTTTTTTTCCTACTTCTCCGTGTTTTTTGAAATACAGTGAGTACATATTCCTTTCATAATAAAATAAGCTTTATTATAATAAATAAACAATGGTAAGGACAAAAAAAAGCAATTAAAAAGTTTCCACTCTTGCATGTTATTAGAAAATCATCTGCCTGTGCCTATAGGCTCCAAGGGGAGGGGAAAGGGGGAGGAAAGAGGAGGATTATGGGTATAAAGGCTCCTGTCCTGCCAGGGACAGATTTGCATTTTGCACACTGATACATCATTTCTGACAATTTGGAAAGTCTTTCCCTAGACCCCTGGACTGGGGATGCTCCTTAAACAAAAAGCCAGTTTGTGAGGAAGACGCCTCTTCAGTGGTGTTGGCACAACAAACTCTTTCTTCAGCCTGAGGCTGCAGAATGGATGCATTCAATGCCCTCAGGAAGGGACTGGACAAGTAAGCTGCTCAGTTGCTCAAAGTCTAAAATTAGGTGTCCCAAAAGCACAACTATTTTATAAGCCCCTAAGCAGCAGAATCCTTGTCTTGGGGGACTGAGTTTGAAACCTTCAGGACTCCCAGAGTCTGTTCCAAAAGGGGCCCTCAAATCTCTTTATTTCACAATAAGCTTGGAGGAGGGAGCTTTCACTTAAGCCCTTTATGAAAGAGGTGCTAATGTACCCATTTCATAGATAATGAAACTGAGGCTCAGAGAAGTTAAGAAAGTCATTAAAGGAGTGAGGGGCATCTGTGGGGTTCAAATTCAGGTCTGCCTGGATCCAGAGCTCCTGCATGTCCATTGTGTGGCACTGTTTGCTTTGTCTTCTACTTCTCTCTGCAGGGGATACAGATGTGGGAAGAGCATCCTGGAAGATGGAAAACTTTGCTGTTGAGCTGGCTTCCAGCTTGGACCAACTGTCCTTTTGTGACCACAGCCATCTAGCCTGTCCCAAAGAGACCCTATTTGTAGTGTGTCATCCTTAAGTTGAGAGGAAGTTTAACCAAAGAGGGCATTCTTACAGAAAGGGAGTATCTTTAGCTCTCACAGAAGAGGGGAGATGGGCAGTGCAATTGGTCAGGGTTATTTAGAATGCAAGCAACTGCTCCTCCTTCCAAGATGAGCAACCCAACCCAAGACCACATGATGGCTCGTGTGTCATCCTCTCTTGACAAGTACTGACAAAGGGTCCTGTGTATTCCACAGGTGATGGGGGTCGTCTTTTTGCAGGCAAGTGCAAGACTAATGATGCTTTCAGCGGAAGATGGAGGAATAACTAAGGCAAGCTGCAAACATGAAAGCTGTCAGTGTGATTCACGGAGTAATTACAGAATAATACAGTGTAAACTATTAGGAGATAATAACAATAAGTCAGGATTGACTCATTGCTTTGAAAACTTGGGGCTGACGAGCCTGCCAGTTATTTGCTAGTTCTCAAAGTCTGTAAACCAGTGTCATGTGAGCCAATCCTGGCAGCTGGATTCAAAAGAGACAGGTCTATTATCCCTTTTTACATTAAATTGTGAGAATGCAGCAATGGGAAAATAGAAATGCAAGCAGTTAGGCTAACATTAGCGCTAGCGTCCAGGTAAAATGATAATTGTCAGGCACTTAAAATCCCCAGAATGATAAGCTCTCAGTCCACTGAAAGCTACAAACAACCCAAGGCATAATAATGGACTTGCCTTGTTCTAACTAAAAGGAAAACAAAAGTAATAGTAATAATGAAGGCTAGAATTGCTGAAGTGCCTACTATGTGTCAGGTAATTTACATATATTCCATTCCAGCTAATCCTCACAAAATAGTGGGTGGAAAAACTTAGTCTCATTTTGGGTTGAAGAAACTGTGCTTTAGATCATCTAAGCAGCATAGGGAATGTAGCAGAGATTGTAAGTGTGGGAGATGGGTTTCAAACACAAATACAATGGGCTTCAAAGTATAGGCATATCTACCACTCCAGGCTGAATCTTAGGAGGTGGAAGGGTGGGTCAATAAATCCATATGCCTGGGGGACTTACAGGAAAACCTGTGCTTGTGACGTCCTGCAAAAGGAAGCATTCCCCGTGGCTACCACCAGAGTCACCAAGTGGATGACAGAAGCAGGTCCAAGCGGTGGTACCACAGCTGAGATGTTGTAGCCACATAGTCATGAATGTGAGGATGTCCAAGGTCAGAATCATTGCTCACACACTTGAGAAGCACCTACACCATGTTAAGACTTGGGGCCACAAGGGTGAATAAGACTCAGTCCTTACACTCCAGGAGCCCAGAGTTCAGCCTTCCAGCTCCCATCCCAGACACACAAGTGCTAATAGACTCACAGGAGGGGAAGGGATTAAGCCACAGAATCTCCTTTGAATAGGGGTGATATCTGAGTGAAGCATTGAGGGATGATGAAGAATGTACCGGGAAGAGAACAGGAAGAGGATAGAGGGAGCAGTCTAAGCAAACGTACTGAGGCACAAAAGTGTCCAGGAAGTTCTGGGACTGGCCAATATGAGTGTGCTGAGGCAGAGTGGAGCGTGCCAGGGTGGAGAGGGACAAGGGTGGGGTTGCAGGTTGCAGGCAGATGGATGAGCCATGCATATCATATATGCAATGCAGAGTTGATCTAGTGGCAGTGGAGAGATAGCCAGGATGGAACTGGCTATGACTGTGGGAAAAGACACTCAGGGCCTAAAACAACTTAGCAGGCAGGCGGCAGGGTTCAGGGACAGAATTTAGAATCCACATAGGTGGGGACTGGGAATCAGGAGGCTGGGGCCCACAGGAATGAGGGAATGGAAACAAAGAGGGAGGCTGCCTGGAAAACCAGAGGCAGAAATCTGCACTGAGCCCAGTAGTAGGAGAACAGAAGAGTGGTGGTGGCAATGAGGGGCTGGATCAGAGCCATCTGAGCCTGGGATTTCCAGGGGCAAGTGTTGGGGTTGGCCAAGTCCCAGCCAGCAGTTTCTCTCCAGGCAGCTGTCCTTGAGCCCTCCTGGTATTTCACAATGCACCTGAAACTTGGGGTCAAGTTTCCATGCTTGATTTCTCTCACCCTCCCCCTTCTCCCTATGTCCTTGTGTTCAGCAACCCCAACTGTGTGGAGGGATGAGGGGCTGGGGCAGAAATGGTTTTGGAGAGTCACAGACCTTGGTCTGCCTCCTGGGTCTGCCTCTCAGATCTGCTGCTTGTTCTGCTTGGGACCTTGGATGCTTCCCTCACCCCAGGACCTCTGAATTATTTCAAAACTTTAAAAAGGGGGTTTAAACGCTCAGTATCTCTAGGCCCGTCATTTATTCCATGACTCTCTTTAGCTTTCCTTCAGAGGGAAGAGGAAAGGGCAGTGTCAAGCCACACTGGAACCTGAAGCAAAAGGAGAAATCACTCATACTAATCCTGTCTCTATTTAAAATTTGGATGATCATGATCATCATGAATTTCTTAACAGATTATTATTATTTTTTTTTTAAGTACTGCACTAAAATGTTATTTATTTTGGTTGCTGAAATTTTTGGCACCCCTGAAAATTTGCATCTGAGACAAGTACCTTCCTCGCCTCACGCTTTTTCCAGTCCTGGGGAAGGAAACTGAAATAGATGAGCATCTACCATATGCAAGGTAATTTACGGAGATTCCCCAGTCCCTTGTTGATCCTCATGAGAGCTGCGTGGGCAGGGTATCATTTAGTCCCATTCTACAGGTGAAGATAGTGAACTTCAGAGAGGTTAGGCGAGTTGCTCAAAGCTATCTGTGTCTGGCAGTGATCGGCACTTTCCAAGGCTCTGTCAGAGAGTTGAGCACTTTCTCTCTCTGTCTCTCTCTTTCTCTGGCTAGACTCCAACTGATTCTACAAAGCCCGGCCCACTTTTGATTATAGCGTAACCTGTCAGAGAGGAGGTGGTGGGACTCCTGTTAACTGATACAGAAAGGCGCTGGAGGGTGGACTTTGTCAATGTGCTCATGGCAGAGGACCCAGAAGGCTCGGAATCTACACAAATGGCCTTGGTTCTTGAGGCAGAAATATTCCTAGCAGAGAAGGGGGATTCATCAGGGTGCCTGGGTTGCATGGAAATATCTCCAGAGAATGTCCAGCTCCCTGTCTTCTAACTTGGGCTCTCCAGAGCTGGCTTTGTGCTCCTGAGGGGTCCTGCCCCCTCACAGAGGGCCTTGGAGATAAGTGGCCCCAGGGTGTCTGCTTGGTTCTGACTCTGTTTCCACTGTGTGGGAGCACACTGGCAATCTAGTGAGGTAACACTGATAGAGCCAAAAAGTGCTTGGACTCTGCATCTAAAAGACCTAGGTTCAAATCCCAGCTCCACCAATTAATAGATTTATAACGGCTACCATTCATTGAGTCCTGCCTCGGCCAGTTTATATACATTGGCTCATTGAGCCTCACCAGGATCCTACCTTTTACAGACATGGAAACTGAGGCCCTGAGGAATGTTGTTGCCCAAAGGCATGTAATAGTGATGACAGGATGCGGATTTTAACCTTGCGTGGTCTGAATCCAAAGCCCTTACTGTGCTTCCTCCAAGCCCTGTGACCTGGTGCCATTTCCTTTACTTCTCTGAGCCTCAGTTTACTCATCTGTTCAAAGGGTATACTAATGCTTTTGGCATTCTTGTAAAGATGTAATGAGATAACTCATTTGGGAAACATTCATTAGGTATTTGCTCTGCTGCTGGCACTGTGCTAGGCGAAGAGGGTAGAGATGTTCCAGAAGGTCAAGGAGGATGGAGGTGTTTCTCTGAAGTGTTCTGGAAGGGCCAAGAAGGTGGAAGTGTTCCTTCTGAGGTGTTCTGGAAGGGCAAGGAGGATGGAGGTGTTTCTCTGAGGTGCTCTGGAAGGGCCAAGAAGGTGGAAGTGTTCCTTCAGAGGTCTTCTGGAAGGGCAAAGAGGATAGAGATGTTCCTTCTGAGATGTTCTGGAAGGCAAGGTGGATGGAGTTGTTTCTCTGAGGTGTTCTAGAAGGGCAAAGAAGATGGAAGTGTTCCTTCTGAGATGTTCTGAAAGGGCAAAGAAGGTGGAAGTGTTTCTTCAGAGGTGTTCTGGAAGGAACTCATAGAAATGGAAAGTTGCCAGGGACTGGAGGGAGGCATCGATGGGAAGCTGTCCTTTAATGGATACAGAATTTCAGTTTGGGATGATAAAAAAGTTATGGGGATTGGTTGTACAGCAATATGAATATATTTAACACTACTGAACTGTACATTGATAAATGGTCAAGATGGTAAATTTTATATCTTGTGTTTTTTACCATGATAAAAATTTTTAAGTTAAAAAAAAGGAAAGAAATAAAAAAAGCCTTCACAGGGGGCAATGATGAAGAAAGGGTTGAGAAACACTGGGCTGGAGAACAGGGTATTGGGGAGGTTGGCTTCACCCTCAGATGAGCCTGGGAAAGTGAGTGAGGCAAAGCCCTGCAAGATCTTGCCTCTCATGATCAATAGACTGAAGTTTCAGTTCTATAGATCTGGGGGCAGCAAACTTTTTATGTAGATATTTTGGGTTTTGTGGTCCATATGTTCTACTCAACTCTTGCTGTAGAGCAAAAGCAGCCCTTGGCAATATGCAAATGATGGGCGAGGCTGTGTTCCAATAAAGCTTTATTTACAAAGACAGACGTAGCTACATTTGGCCCTTGGATCATAGGTTGCCAATCCCTGCTATTCCCTAGGAAAAGTTCACTCAGGGGATTTTGTTTATATTTTAAAAAGTCACTTTGGCAATTTATGCAAAGACTAGATTGGAGAAAGGAGCTCACAGAAAGAGTGCATGGTGTCTTGCTCTCAGAAAGGTGGGGCTCCTTTTCTTCCCTCATGCCAGGCAGTGCCTTCTGAGTGGGAGTAGAATAAAGTTGTCTCTCTAAGGCTGCCTCCTCTTTCTGACCTTGTACACACCAAAGGCTGTGATGACTCCCTAACTCCCGACATCCCAGGAAGGTAGGAGCTGTAGCACTTTGACATCTTTTTAGTTGCAGCAAAAAGAGATAAAACCAGATTTGGCAGTAGTGACACTTGGTTGGGTATCTGATACTTTGCTGTAGGTCATTTGTTAGCAAAATTCATCACCCACCCCCAACTGCTGCCTCGGACCTCGAGTCACCTCCCACACACCCCTGCATTTCATAGCTTTGATTCATTAACTCCAACGGCTGGAATTACAGGTATCACTAAGAGTTGCATTCTAAGCAGGCAAGAATGACTGTGTTAAAAGTGGCCCTTCTAGAAAGGTTAATAATATAAATACATCTTAAATGTCTAATACATAACCAATTGCCACAAATATGGAAATGTTAGCAGTGTTAAAACTCAGAAAGCAAGAAAGAAACAGGTCACCTTTGCTCTAGGTATATTGTGTTTTCAACTGAGCTGGAGAAATGCCTTTAGTCTCCGGGAGCAGTGGACCACTCCTGGAAGCTGGAGTGGGCCAGGAAGGAAAAGACCCCTGTGGGAGACAGGGAGTGGGAGCATGATGAGGGACCAATCTCTTAAGCTGCCAGAGTGTTAGTTTCCTCAGATGCCAAGTAGGGATGATAATTATAATGATAAGGTCCAGAAAGTTCCCAATTAACTACAAATCTACCATAAAGGTTGGATACTGCTGTCTTTTCTTTCTAGCAATTAGGCTAGTGCTTGGCATACAGCAAGTGCTCAGTAAATGCTCTTTCCTTCTATCGTTTTTCTTCCCATAAGGCTTGAGGTTGGCTAACATTAGTTTAGAGAGATACGAAAATATCAGATATGACCTTCGTCAGGTATGTACTTGGGTTTTCTAGGAGATGATGTTAGAGAGAAACTTTTCTGACATTTGAAGGAGAGCTTCGAGTGTATCAGTGGTTTAGGGAGGGGGGAGTTTATAATCCTCAAATTCGACTGCAGAGGGGGCTCCTGCATCATCCGTGGGCTCTGTGTATGTGTGTCTCGGTGTGTGTTAGGGCAGCAGGGTGTGTAAGGAAGTACTGTGTGTGAATGAATATGTGCAGGTGTGTATGGATGGATATGCCAGTGCTAGGGTGAGGCCTGCGAGATGTCCAGGGTGCGTCATTTAGGGAGGAACTCACTCTCAGGGACTGACCCTGTACTTGCATGAGCCAAGAGTTAGTGCCTCCTGGAATGTAGTGTCTTGCTCACCTCACCCTAGTCTCAGACTTGGGGTAGTCATGTGAGGATAGAGAAGGGATATCATTTAAAATGCAGTTGACAAGGAAGAGCCAACTCGCTTGTCCTAAAGAGCCTTCCAAAGCAAGGATGAATTTCCTTAAGTTTTGGATTTGTAGGGATCTTTAAAGTATCCAATCCAGTGGTAATCAAATGTTAGGGTGCATCAGAATCAACTGAGGAGAGCTTGTTAAACCTTCGCGTTCACATTCCCAGACCCCATCCCCAAGATTCTGGTTTGGTCAGTCAAGGCCGAGGGACCTGGAATCTGCATGTTTAACAGGTACGCTTTCCCCATTCCAGGTAATTCTGACGTGGGCTGTCCAGGACCAACCATGGAGAAACTCTTAGAATTGGAGTGACCACATAACCCGTCATCCAATCCAAGCCACTCTGGAGAGTGAAATAAATTTGTTGTAGTTTAAATCAGGAGTTGGCAAACCCTGACTGTTTTTGTAAATAACATTTTATTGGAACACAGCCACGTTCATTCTTTTAGGCATTGTCTACGGTTGCTTTTAAACTATAATGCCAGAGGTGAGTGGTTGCAACAAAGATTCCATGACTTGCAAAGCATAACATGTTTATTATCTGGTTCTTTACAAAAAAAGTTGTCAATCTCTGGTTTGGATTATTATTCAGCAAATATTTACCCCCATACTTAGGTAGCTACCTTAACTATAGTTTAATCTTCTTCCTTTCACTTAGAAGGATGGTGAAGCCCAGAGTGGGCAGAGTTTGAGCAAGCATATTTTGGACAATACTTGGATGTTTCATTCTAAGTTGGGTTGTGGATACACAGTTGAGAAACTTCTAAAAAGATGCCTAGTGGCTGTTACGATAAACTGGAGGGAGCTCTGAGGAAGGCTGGGTTAAGTTGAAGGTTTGCCCTGGGTGAGGATGCCCCTTTGTCATTCTCAGACTGACACTCAGACCTACCTCAGACTGACATCTCTTGAGATGAATACTCTGCACCCACTCCTGAACAAACAAATAGCAAGAAAATGCAACCAGAGGGAAGTTGCATCAAGAATAATTACGGAGTAGTCACATATTTTGATTTAAACTTAATGTTGCTTAGCAAAAGAAAATGTGCTGTGAACAAACAGAGATCAATTCACGCCACTATCAAGTGGCAGGTGGTATTAGCAGAAGATGGCCTTAAACCTCTCTGGGAGCCTCAACAATACCAGTCACATGGTACAGAAGGACAAGGTCCCTCCCAGGAGGCTCCTCATAAGGAAGTTAACAAAGGGGAAGTGACCACCTGTGAAATTCTTACTCAGTGTTAGGGCTTCCAACTGAAAATTGGCTTTTTTTGGAGAGGAGAGTGTGTGTGTGTGTACATGTGTGTGTAAGTGTGTGCTGATAGACACATTTGTGCAGGTTTATGTGTGTGTGTGTTTTGTAAGCCTGTGGTTCTTGTGTGTTTGTAAGTTTACATGTGTTCACATGTACATACATGCATGTGGTATGTATGGGATTATGTGCATGTGTGTTTTCTATTACCTGATGTTGCTAGGGCCTCTCTTCTTGCCTGCTGTGCTCCCAATAGCCTGACCATTCCTGGGGGAATCACATGATGGTCCTACTCTCCGTTAACTAAATCCAGCTTAGGACATGAGTGATTATTAACTCTCAATCCAGTCTGCTTAGGCCAGGAAAGCCACAACTCTGGTTTGGGGGCTTGCAAGATATAGAGGTCACCTTCCTTGATGCATGCAGCCTCATCTAATCACTTTTGCTTATCTGAGGCTGGCAGAGTTTCTGGGCAAATCTCAGATCTTCTCCACAGCTCCCCCTCCACACCTCCTCATTCATTCCAGATTGAGTTTGCCTTTGTGGTTAATCCCCGTGATGTTGTTCCATCATCCCCTTCAGGAATGACCAGGATAGAGCCAGGTGGGCAGGGCAGGCTGAAGGGACTCTTTTGGATGGGCCTCCAGTGCTACTCAGGGGGACCAGAAGCATGCACATCCAAGGGGCATATGTAGATTTTAGCCAAATAGGTGAGCTGAGGTCAGCATTCAGAAGTAGCTTCAAGCAACAGGTCTGAAGGATAAGAGGAAGGCTGAGTCTGGTCAGGGAATAGGAGTGAGCAATCCTCATTCCAAATTGTGGCAGGAGAGAAGGCAAAGCAGACAAAGACAAAAAGCTGTGAGCCCCTCGGAGAGGCTGGAAGCTCAGATGGGTCCTGCCCAGGTGATCCAGGGCCAGGACCACCCACTTACATGTTCAGGGTTGGACCAGGCTGACCTAAAAGGCTCTCCTCCAGGAAGCTTCCCCCTAACAAAGTCCATTTATTCTTCTACACTCAGAGAACCTCTGCTCCTTCTCCTAATTCTCTCCTGTGTAGTTCTGTGGTTATTAATAGATTCCACTGGCTTCTCCAAGAATTTGCCTACTTCCTTGGACACTTCCTTTCCTTTGGACATTAGCTGCTTATGGTCTAATCTACTCCCTAATGCCTGTCATTGGCTGCTTCACCTTATTACTGGTTTTTGCATGTGTCCAAATCTTACTTCTCTAGCCAAACTAAAAGCTCCCCTGAAAGGGGAGGAGTCTACGGCTTCTTGTTTTTTCCTATGCCATTCTCTTTGCTTATGGTCTAGTCCACTCCCTGATGCCTGTCATTGGCTGCCTCACCTTATTACTGGTTTTTGCATGTGTCCAAATCTTACCTCTCTAGCAAAACTAAAAGCTCCCCTGAAATGGGGGGAGTCTACGGCTTCTTGTTTTTTCCTATGCCATTCTCTTCTAACTGGTGGGCTGACATGGCTTTGGGTATCATAAAGCCTTTCGTACATGAGAGACATTCAGCCTCAGCCTTCTTTTCTTCCCTCTGCATTTTCCAGTCTCCAAATTCTGTGTTCACTTCCACTCTATGGCCCCCAGGCTCAGCCCTGCCTAATTCTTAAACCAACTCTGGCTCCTCTCATTATCACCACCAACTCTGCTATCCCCAACCTGCTCATCAAAATGAAATCCAAACTCTTCTCCGTGTGAAAGTCATGGGGGAATCCCCACAGAAGCTCCTGAAAAGCCACTGTGCCTTTGCCCAGACTTTGTCCCCTGTACCTGGACCGTGCTGTGCCTTTCTGTGTCTTGCAAATATTCACCATTTGTCAAGGCTTGAATTCATTGCCTCCTCTTCAAAGCCTTCCCAGATACCTCCAGGCTGAGTTGGGTGTTCCAGCAACTGTCCTGCCCTGGCACTAGGTTCATGCTTCACAAAAGCACTTAGCACAACAGAGTGTCAAAATTGGGTTAATGTCCAACTTCCCCAGCAGATAATTGGCTATCTGAGGGCAGGGATCATGTTTTAATCATCTTTGTAATTCTCTATCATGCATGCCCCAGTGCCCAATACAGGGTGGATGCTCAGTAAATATTTTGAATGACTCCCTGGACTGGTTGCTAGAGGAGGTCAGTCTTTCTCTGAAGCAGGGGGAGCAGGTGCCTGTTGTCAGGTGGTCATTGGCAGGGACGTCCAGATTTGGAAAATGAAGACTCTTCCTGCAGCAGCATCCAGGCACATGCAGGCCAGCTGGCTGTCACTATTACCTGTGGGGCGGGGTAGGGGGGCACCAGGAATGTCTGGAGCAGATAGTAGCTTCCTGGGACATGGTGGAATCAGCTGCTCATGAAGAAAGAACCTGGTCAGAACAACTGAGTTGTAATCCTGACCTGGCCACTTATCACTGCATAGCCCCAAGCTAAGGATTTACTCTCCCTGGGCTTCAGTTTCCTTGTCTGTCAACTGAGGCTAAAAAGTTCCTGTCTTGCAGGGTTGGAAAGAAAGTTAAGTGAGATAGTGTGTTGAATCAGTGTTCACAGGGCTTCCTTGTCTGTAGTAGATCTCTCTGTGGTCTCTCCTCCCACTTAACCCCACTCACACATTTTTTCAGTTTATTAATCCATTACTTTAAGAATGCATATGTTTATTTGCATCTGGGAGTCAGGTCACTCTTTGGCGACAGAGACCATGTCTTAGCTCTGTATTCTTGGTGTCTGACGCATATAGGGGCCAACATTTAATCTTGAATGAATGAATATAAAT
This sequence comes from Piliocolobus tephrosceles, assembly GCF_002776525.5. NCBI lineage: Eukaryota > Metazoa > Chordata > Mammalia > Primates > Cercopithecidae > Piliocolobus > Piliocolobus tephrosceles. The sequence continues at coordinate 28,014,247 of NC_045449.1, forward strand.
GGCTAGTTGGGAGAGTCATGCCACTATATATGTAACAAAACCTTGGATGTTTTGAGCTGAGGACAGCAGCTTGAATTAACAAACCAAAATAACATTCTAAAGCAAAACAAACAAAGTTTAAAAAGAACTTTCCAATTTATAAGCCACCACTGGAACTCCTGGCTACCAAAGTGTTTCCAGATAGAAGTTTTGCCAAGAAGGCTGTCATGTGCAGATAAGCCTTACTCATAATTAGTAAGTGTCCATTTGCATTCAAAGGCAGTAAGAGGCTCCAGTTCTTAAAAAGAATCTGTTCTCCAGAGTAGTGTAAACATGACCCATGCAATGTCAGAGATTAGCAATTTTTCCCCTTAGTAACATTCTTTGGTGCATTTCTTCAATAAATATTTATTGAGCTCTTTCTGAGGGTCAGGTATGATTCGAGGCACTGAGAACATACTGATGAACAAGGCAAGATCCCCATCCTCACATATGTTGAGATTCAATGACAGGAGATGGTCAATAAACAAATAAGTAAGAAAAATGTGAATGGAAAATATGGGGCCCAGGGCCTCTTCTTGGAGGCTGGGCTCCCTTAAGAAAAAAAAGACAATATGGAGCAGAGATTTAAAACAGGGTGATGTGTTTGAGTTATTGGGTGGCTGCTTTTGATTGGGTGGTCAGACCAGGAGGAGAGGAAATCCCAAACAGAAAGAAAATCTGGTACAAATGCTGTGAGGTGGAAAGAGGTTGACATACTCAAGTTGTGAACAAGGAAGAAGACAAATGCAAAAGAAATTGGCAAGGAAAACAAAGACTGAATCATACAGGGCATTATCATCCCTGGGGAAGAGATTCTGGATAAGCTTCCAAGGGCAACAGGTAGGTTTAAATGGGAGTGACATGATCTGACACGTCTTTAAAAGGATTTCTTCGGTGCTTGCATGGAGAACAGGGATGAAAGGCACCAAAAATGAAAGCCAGAGACCAGTTAGGAGGTCATTCCAGTAGAATGATGAGAAATGATGGTGGCTTGGATTAAGGTGTTGACAGCAGAGATAGAAACATGGAGGTTAGGCATGGTGGCTAAACACCTGTAATCCCAGCACTGTGTGAGGCCGAGGTGGGTGAATCATTTGAGGTCAGAAGCTCAACACCAGCCTGGACAACAGGGCAAAACCCTATCTTCACTAAAAATACAAAAATTAGTCAGGCATGGTGGTGGGCGCCTGTAATCTCAGCTACTTGAAAGGCTCAGACACTAGAATCACTTGAACCTGGGAGGCAGAGGTTGCAGTGAACCGAGATCGTGCCACTGCACTCCAGCCTGGGTGACAGAGTGAGACTCCCTCTCAAAAATAAATAAATAAGTAAAAAGAGAGAGAGAGAGAGAAAAGGAATATAAAGATACCTGTGTACATTTTCCAATGTATTTTGGAAGCAGAATCAATAGCCTTTGGTGATTGGTTGGCTGGAGGAGAGGGCAGTGAGTCAGAGAGGAATAAAAGGGAACTTCAAGATACTTAATTTAGCTTGTATCTGTGTAACAGTGGTGATATTTTCTGAGATAGAAAAGAATCGGGTGGGGTGGACATTTGGGATTTTCTATGTGTATGTGAAAATGCATGGGTATGCACACCTGTGCATGTGCGTGCACATGCTTGTGCACATGTACCTGTGTGGTAGAAACTGGAGTATTCTGGGATCAAGAGTTTTGCTCTGGCCACATCAAGTTTGGGATACCTGTTAGGCATCCACGCAAAGATGTCAAGCACACCACTGGATATTTGCAACTTGAGCTCCGAGAGGAGATTAAAGCTGAAGATATAGATCTGGGAGTTGTTTATATGTAGATTACTAAGGGAAATGAATATAGATAGGAAAGAGAAATAGCCCCAGACTGAGCCCTGAGGTGCTTCAATATTTGGAGTTTCAGCAAAGAAGGAAGAACTTACAAAGAAGGGCAAGACGAAGGAGCCAGTGAAGTGGGGATGAGGCCTGAAAGTCACCAAAGCCAAGAGCAGAAAGTGTTCCAGGAAAGAGCAATATGAGAGGTGTATGTGGACAGGTATACATGCCTTTTCAAAAAAGTTTTGCTGTGAAGAGAAATAGACATGGAGCAGCTGCTGAAGAGTTTGATGGGGTGTGTGTGCTTCATACAGACGATTTGGAAAGACCTTTGTACACCAAAGGAAATGATGCTAGAGAAAAGGAGGAATGGACAGTGAGTGGGAGGTGGAATTACAGAAGCAAGGTCTTGGGAATGAAAGATGAATGAGAACCAAAACACAAGAGGAGGGGTGGCCTTTGAAGGAGCGGGGACACTTCATTCATAGAGACAAGAGGAAAGGCAGAGAAGATGGGTTCACATGCGCACCTTTTCAGTATGGAAATCTTACAGAGTGTCTATCTAATTATATTCAAATATGTGATAAGGATCGCTGCTGTTGCCTCTGAGTATGTGTGTGAGCATTTTGGGGGGAAGGGTGCAGGAGTTTTTGAGTAGAATAAAAAGTATGAAACAGTCATTACACAGAATAGGCAAGTGAACCTACTAGGAGAGGGTGTAGGATTGCCAGGCAACACCGAGTGCTGGTTTGAGACTTCTGGTCATGAATTTAAAGTTAGACAAATAAATGTGTGTGGGAAAGGAATTCAAAATGTTTGGTAGACAGTGACTGTAAGGACAAAGCATATGATCAAAGAAAGATTCTAAGAAGGGTCCTGGGGGTGAGATATATAGGATCACCAATTTAAAAGCCCCAATGAGGTCTCAGAATTGCTGAAACAGAAACATTGAAGGAGGGTGGAGGCTGGTAGGATATGAAGTTGTCATCAGAGCAGATAGTTGAGTCAAGATTTTTCAAAGGTGATACAGTCATTGACAATGATAAGGTCAAAATTATGACCATGGGTAGCTGAGGCAGGGTGGGTAAAAATGGATTGTTAAGATGGGCATGGTGGCTCATGCCTGTAATTTCAGCACTTTGGGAGGCCGAGGCGGGTGGATTTGAGGCCAGGAGTTCAAGACCAGCCTGGTCAACATGGTGAAATCATGTCTGCACTAAAAATACAAAAGTTAGCCAGGCACAGTGGTGTACACCTGTAGTCCCAACTACTCGGGAGGCTGAGGCAGGAGAATCGCTTGAACCCAGGAAGCAGAGGTTGCAGTGAGCCGAGATGGCACCACTCCACTCTAGCCTGTGTGGCAGTGAGGCTGTGTCTCAAACAAACAAGCACAAATGGATTGTTGGAGGAAATAAGGTCAACAAACTGAGAGGCCAAAGCGTGGATGGACCTTCTATGTGGATTTAGCAGTCACTGTGAATGATGATAGAAGTGTTAGGACCCAATGAGACTGGTGAAGGGGGGTTTGATCCAGGTAGAAGCAACAAGGAATTCTAGGTAGTGGAAAACAAAGGCTGATGACACTAACTTCCAAATGACTCTGTGTGTGTATGTGTGTGTGGAGGAGATATATGGTTAGGAGGCCGCAAATGGGACCAAGGAGCAGAAGAGCAACCCCTCTTTGGCCCTAAATTACAGGCACATGAGAGAAGAAACAGCTCCACTCATGAGGTGCAGGTGACGCTGTTGTCTGGAATGGGCTTAGGACAAGAACGTGAAAGGAATATTCAGGGAAGGGTGGTAGTTGTTGGGGTGTTTGCTGCCCACAGATCATGAGCTTCAGAGGGCACAGCAGCAGGGTAAGAGGGTTAGGAAATCAGGTGAGATTAGGGTAGGCATGGAGCAGTGAGGGGATGAGGCTTTATGATGATGGACACTGAGGGGGCATGGGACTTAGTGGGGACCTCAACTGAACTGAGGTGTGGGACTGATAGGATTGGGCCTGTGAGTCCCTTGGGAGAAGATGGGTTCAAGCTGGTCTCTTCTCTTCTGAGGTTGCACAGTGGTGGCCAAAGGGGTGGGGTTTAGATGGTACTTTGTGCAAAAGGTACCACCTAACCTAGAGCAGGGATCTCATGAGTCCCCAGGCCAGACCACCGAGGTCAATAAGCAAAGCAGGCTGGGCCAGGACTGTGGGAAACCTGACAGGTGCTTCTCAATCTCCAACAGGCAAGCAAATCCACCAGGGATCCTGTTCAAATGCAGACCCATTCTGTAGCTCTGGGATTGAGCCTGACATTCTGTGTTTCTGAAAGTGCTGGGTGACACTCTTGTTATTGGTCCATGGACCACACTTTGAGTAGCAAAGACTGGAGAGTCTGCTGTCTGCTAAAAGGAGTAGCGGCTTCTCACCTGTACCTATTGTTGTCATATGAGAGAGAAGGCTCACTATGGTCTTCTCTTCTGATTTCTGATGCCAGAAATCTGGATTTTTATGTAAAGTCATCCCATTTAAGAATATTGGCAAATAATCAGAAATGTAAAACACTCTGTGGACCAAACAAAATATGTGTGAGGGTTGAATTCTGCTTATAACATAACTGTTTGTGATTTCTGATGAAGAAGAATCCAGGCAGAGTGTGGAGCAGGGGAGCAGTGAACCGGGGTCAGTTATTAGGGGTCACAGAGTCAGCTTGGCCTTTGGCATTAGAGGTCACCATTCATAAGGCATCTTGATGTTGAAAAGCAGTTTTTCAGGCATCTGGGCTGATGCCTGCCGGATCGCCTTCATTCTCACCTCTCCAAGAACAAGAACATCGATCTTCCTGCTCCCTTCATCCCGAATGCCCTCCAGCACCACCCAACCCTGAATCTATCCCACTGACTTTCAACGTGGTTTAGGTGGCAGAGTGCCTGGAAGCTTCAGTTTTCTTTGTGAAATGCCATGAAATATTGACATATTTAATTCCATCACTCATATCAGAAATGATTTTTTCTAGCAGGAAATACAGCTGTATTATATGTACGCAAGTCTCTGCAACTCAAAAAGAAAATAATCAGACAGAAAATATTTTGAAGAAAACTGGTTTCCCATTAGCATTTATTCCCACTTGTTTCAATCTTTGTGTCACTTCCAGCACTGACTAGTAGACAAGTAGTAGCAGGCACTCAAAATTTAAGAACAATTTATGAAAAAAAGTCTTAATATAGAGAGAGTATCTATTCATTAAGCTAATGTGTTCTGGGAATTGGAACTTCTTTTGTTCTATTTAGTGGTGAAAACTCTCAATCTTCCTTGTGGGATGGTAGTGTTCCAAGAAAGACTGGGCTGACAATTTGCCTATGTCTTATCCATTCTTCACAGTCAGGGGAGACTCACCTTCCCTGTTGAGTCTCCTTGGGTTTTACCTGCTCCTTTTTATCATCCATATGACTACGGTGCTATGCCCTAAACATATATTTATTTTCTAATGACATGTCATCTTAGGTCAGTGTGGCATGTGTGTATGTCTTGCTGCCCAGACATAAGCTCATGCAGGCTGGGACTATGTCTTGCCTCTCTGCTGAGCTAGCAAAGGACAAATAGCAGCCTCAAGAATAGCACCCTGTATTTATGATCCTTGGGCATTTTAGAACTTTTCTGAATCACTTAATTTACTTAATCACTGGCTGGATGCGGTGGCTCATACCTGTAATCCTAGCACTTTGGGAGGCTGAGGTGGGTGGATCACCTGAGGTCAGGAGTTTGAGGCCAGCCTGGCCAACGTGACGACCCCCTGTCTCTACTAATAATACAAAAATTAGCTGGGCATCGTGGTGTGTGCACCTGTAGTCTTACTACTTAGGAGGCTGAGGCAGGAGAATGACTTGAACCCGGAAAGCAGAGGTTGCAGTAAGCCAAGATTGCACCACTGCACTCCAGTCTGGGCAACAGAGCGAGGCTCTGTCTCAAAAAAAAGAAAGAAAGAAACAAAGAAAGAAATATTTAACCACTAACTTCTCTCTGCATCTCAGGACCTCAGCAACTCCTAATCAATCTTCTATGAGTCACAGAAAAACTAAGAATCTGATGATCTTTTAGCTTCTTGTTGCAAAAAAAGAAAAAAGAAAGCCCATTCATAGGAGATAGCACCATAGTATCTGTCAAAAAAAAAAAAAAAAAAAAAAAAAATCCCTGAATCTCTCTCTCCTTAGAAGGATCTCCAGGAAATGTGATCTCTTTCTATTCTAATATTTTGGGATTCCACAGCATTTCCTCATTTCCTTTTGCGTTCCATCTCTGTCCTGTCTTACCTCTTGGGGCAAATCAGCTAATTCTTTTTCTCCTTGATGTTCTTAGTATAAGGACTATCTGCTTACCTTGTAGTGTTGAAAAGAGCATAGCCTTCGGTGTCAGAAAGCCCTTGAGTTGCTTATCAAATATGTGACTTGACAAGGTACTTGAATTCTTTAAGCCTCAGTATCTATGTCAGGAAAATGAGGATAATACTAAGATCTACATCATAGAATGAGTCTGAAGGATTCAATGGTATTTGGCCCCCCATCCTCCCCTCCTCCTCTCTAACCGCCCCTCCCACTTCCAAAGGCCCTCTTTCTATCTGGAGGTTGACTAGGTGTTGGAACAGTTCCAGGTCTAAGCACCATGAGCAGCCCCACTGTGAAAGGATGGACAAGAGGTCCAAGCTGGCCTTAGGCCAGATGTTCATCTCTTCTCATGCTGCCATATTAAGCCATTCAGGAAGCATTAGCTCCCAGGTTGAGATGTTTCCTCACAGGTCTAATGATTTCCCATCTTCTCTCATCAGATGTGTCCCTATTTACATGGCCTCCAGGTACAGAGCCCACTGGGCACTTTTCTGCATGGGATACTCCCTCAAAGTGAATCCCTACCTCTCAGCAGCATGCTCCTCTCACACATACTGTATTTAGGTCTCATGTTTCCCTACCTCCAAGCTGTACTCGTGATTATGAAATGTTTGATTGTGGAGTCTGTCGAAATGCATTCATAATGCAACTTTAAGTCTCAGAAAATTTCCAGGGGAAATTAAAGCCTTGGGAAGACTAGCATTCTGTGTTTATGATCCTTGGGCATTTTAGAGCTTTTCTGAAGGTTTTCTTTATCCTTGCACTCAGAACAGGAAAGGAAGAGACAAGTAGATGTGGCATGGGGTGCTGGAGGATGAGGATGGGGGAGTCGGAACCTCTTGGATCTGGTCCTGCCACCCCCCAGCTGAGACTGTGTGAGCAGCAGCAAGTCTAATGACAGCTCAGGTTTTCAGCTGTCTTCTTCCTTCTGCATGTTCAGGACTCACCGCCTGTCTGATGTCTGCTCCTCAGCCTCCTAGACGGTCCTCTCCTTGAGGGTTTTGTCCTGTGTCTGCATCTCTTCTCTTCCTACTCCCTGGGTTAGCACCTCCACTCCCACAGCTACAAATGCCACCCTTCTGAGCATGATTCCTCAGTCTCTATCTGTAGCTAAAATCTCCACCTTTCTCCGTCTGAATCTCAACTTTACCTGGATGCCTGGCAGGGACTTCAAAATCAACATGCCCAGAACTGGACTCACACTGTTTCCCATTCCTTCCAGGTCACCCATCTTGGTGACTAGCCCTGTTCTCTCCTCAGGCACAATAGTCCAGACATCTCAGAAGTGCCCAGTGAGCCCCTTCCATGAGATACCCTTGACACCGGCCCATTACCCACCAAGGTTGCCACAGCCTACATGGGAGGCCCTTCTTACCTTGTGCTTGCACCTCCTGCTAATGATGAGGACTGGGCTGCTGACTAGCATGACTCTCTCTGTTTCTGTAAAATGAGAAGCTTTAGAGAAGATGATCTCAGAAGACCCTTCTGACCCTATCTGTCTTCATTTCAGTTATCATCCATCAAACTCTGGGCTCAAAACCTTGCAATAGAGTCTTGCTCCTGGTTTCTCCAAACCACCCTCCCAACTTTGCAAGACTGGAGGAAATCCTGAGATGTTCTCCATGACTGATTCCTTCTGCCTTCCTTGCTGGCCTCCGCACCACCCTGGTGCTTTCAGTTTCAGTGTGCAAATTACATGCACCTCAACACTCAGCAGGTCCTCACACTCACCTGCTGCCTCTCAGGCTCCATCCTGTGCAGTTTCTCTTCTGGCTGTTAAGAGTTTCTCTCCTTCTTTCCCTTCCTGGCCTTCTCCTCTCCTGACCCTTACCTTCTCTTTCCCATGTTCTGTCTGGCGAACACTCCCTCATTCTTCAAGGTTCAGATCAAGCCTCACTCTTCACAATACCCCACCCCAGAGCTAATATCTTTAGCACTGTTTCACTAGAGATGCACCAATAACATTTACACATCTGCCTCTCCACTGGATTCTGAGCTCCTAAAGGGTCCTGACTTTGCATTCCCAGAGCCCAGCACAATACTTGCACGAAATTCAGGTTCAATAATTGTAGTGTGATTGAATGGCTCCCCAAATCTGTAACATTCAATCTCTTTAATTTGGCATTTTTAAGACCCTTTCCATTCCAGATCCACCAAACTGTTAGCTGTTTCCCTTAAAGTGCATTTTACTTAGACATTCACCCTTCTGTAATCATGCCCTGAACATGCCCATTGCCATGGTGGGAACTTTTGCCCCTTGACCCCCACCCATCTTATGCCCATAAGTCTCTATCTATTCTTTTGTGTTTGTTTTTGAGACAGGGTCTTGCTCTGTCACCCAGGCTGGAGTGCAGTGGTGCAATCGCTGCTCACTGCACCCTGGATCTTCTGGGTTCAAGCAATTCTTCCACCTCAGCCTCCTGAGTAGCTGAAACTACAGGTATACGCCACTGTACCTGACTAATTTTTTTTTAAATTTTGTATTAACAGGGTCTCACTATGTTGCCAGGACTGATCTCAAACTCTTGGGCTCAAGTGATCCTCCTACCTCAGACTCCCAAAGTTTTGGGATTACAGGCATCAGCCACCATGCCTAACCTTACCTTATTTATTCTTTAAGGCCCAGCCAAATGTCACTTTTTCCTCTTCCTATTCTGGATCCAGGAGTGACCTCTTCTTCCTAGGAGTCCCATAGGTCTTTGAACCATTTTTATGATCCTCAGTTCTTTGGGTATTATAATAGAGTGATTCAGTCAATTAATTCATCTTTAAATACATGTTCTTCAGGGCTGCTCTGACCAAACACAGGGTCTCCATCAAGGCTGTACTTGCCATGTGTATCATAGTGTATTAGCCCGTTCTCTTGCTGTGAATAAAGGCATACCTAAGACTGGGTAATTTATAAAAGAAATAGGTTTAATGGACTCACAGTTCCACATGGCTGGGGAAGCCTCACAATCATGTTGGAAGGTGAAGGAGGAGCAAAGGCATGTCTTACATGGCGGCAGGCAAGAGGACACATGCAGGGGAACTCACCTTTATAAAGCCATCAGATTTGGTGAGACTTATTCACTACCATGAGAAGATCATGGGAAAGACCTGCCCCCATGATTCAATTACCTCCCACTGAGTCCGTCCCACAACATATGGGGATTATCACAATTCAAGATGACATTTGGTTGGGGACACAGAGCCAAACCATATCACATGGGTCTCCTCAAGATCTCTCCCAATAGTGGTTCATGATGGTCTTTATATCCATTCATCCTCATGCTCTTCATCCCCACTACCAACCCCCTGGAGGCGATCCCTTATCTCTCACCTTGACCAGAGCAATAGCTTCTTAACTGGTCTTCTCACCTCCATTGCAGCCAGCATGAAATATAACTATGCAAATGTGACCAAGCTATCCCCCACATAAGATCCTTCAGTGACTTCCCACTGCTCTTGGGATAAAGGCCTAAACCATCAGCTGGGTCTATTCCACCAGCTGTCCCTGCAGCCCCGCCCCTATGGCTTCCCATTTGCTCTCTGCTCTCCAGCAGTGTAGTCCTTCTATGTGCTCTGGGTTCCTTCCCACTCCAGCCTGAGACCAGACTATTCTTCTACTGGGAACGTTTTCTCTTCAGCTTTCCCAGGGATCTGATGGGTCCCTGCTCATCCTTCCAGTCTCAACTCAACATCACTTTTTCTCCTGGTTTCCACTCCTATGGTAGTTCCCCTGTTTATACACTCAGCATTTATCCCAGTTTGTCAGCCTCCTAGGATGATTAATTGAAAGCAGAGATCATGTCCTTTTATTTACCATTGCCCTGTCCCCTCTGCCTCTGTCCCCCACACATGTGCACATATTTCCATGTCTAGCAGAGAGCAGGCACCCAGTACACATCTGCTGAATGGGTGCTGACATTCATGGGCTGCCCTTAACAGACTGGACGCAGCCTGTGGGCAGGGGATGCAACTTATTCATCCTGGTTGGAAACAGCAAGTTGTGTTGTGTCCATGTGTGTATGTGTGGGTATGTGTATATTCAGAGTGCTAATTGGTGCCAGATAAAACAAAAAGCAGTGCAGATCACCTGAGGTCAGGAGTTTGAGACCAGCCTGGCCAACATGGTGAAACCCCATCTCTACCAAAAATACAAAAATTAACTGGGTGTGGTGGCACGTGCTTGTAGTCCAACTACTTGTGAAGCTGAGGCAGGATAATCACTTGAACCCAGGAGAGGCAGAGGTTGCAGTGAGCCAAGATTGTGCCACTGTACCCCAGCGTGGGTAACACAAGACTCTGTCTCAAAAAAAAAAAAAAAAAAAAAAAAAAAAAAAAAAGGCAATGAAGCCCATGTACAGGAATGTGAGAAATAGATTCAGAGAAGCGGTTTGGGGGTCAAAGCCCATCTGAGCAAAACACAGTAAAGCAGTGCCTAGGTTTCCATTGCATACTGTCCTGAGAAATTTTCTGGAGCAGGATTTGGTATGGGGGTGTTTAGATGGGGGGCTTTAAATACCCAGGCTGCTTCTTCCCTTTTGTATTTCCTGAATGTACAGCTTTTAAGATTGTAAATTATTTGATTGTAGGGAGCATATTTTATCTATCTTGGTTTCCTCTGTTCCCATAACAACCCTTGATAAATAGTAGAAGTTTCATAAATGTTTGCTGAATTGGATTGACTTTATCCCAATCATAGCCTGAGCCCTGGTAAGATCCATTTATTCATTCAACATTTACTGTGCGTCTACTATTCATTCATTCTTTCAACATTTTTTGCATACCTACTAATTGCCAGGCAATGGGGTTACAGCTGTGAACAAGGCAAAGTTTCTTGTTTGCTCAGAGCTTACAGTGTAACGGGAATTGAGACAATATAATCAGTACCGAAGTAGGAATGATCAGGGGAAAGGGGATCCCAGAGAAGGGTAAACTAACCTAGACCTGGAGCTAGGGGTAGTGGTCAGGGAAGGCTTCCTGGAAGAAGTGACTTCCAAGATGAGGCCTGACAAATGAGTAGGAGACAACCAGGAGTAGGGGATAAGCGTGAAGAGTATTTAAGTCAGAGAAACAGCATGTGTAAAAGTTAGAGAACTCCACGTCATTCACTGATTCACCATGGCAGGTGTGAAGGGTAGGGGTGGGGTAGAGGTGAGTGATGAGGCTGGCCCCTATGTGATACCTGTTCTGATTATAGGAAGTGCTGGGCCAGGTACTTTAATTAATTCTTTTCTATTAAAGTTTCAGGACAGCCCTATAAGGCATGGATCATCATTCCATTTTATTCGGCTAGAACTCAAGAAAATTCAGGGGCTCAAGGAAGTTCTCCCAGTTGGTTAACAGCGGGGCCGGGTTTCAGATCTACGTCCCAGGGCTTTCCCACCCCTGAACCACCTCCAGATTCTGAGGCTATGCAGAGGAAAGGCACTCATGCTGGGCCGACATTGGACCAGAAACACAAGCACACGCCTCCTCCCTGATGATGTGGGTGCAATCTGCATTCCTAGGCTCACTGGCTGGTCTCCACCATAATTACCATCTTCTATGTGCCACCTGGATGGAGCAGGAAGGGGAACTAGAAGGGCAACCACTACAGACAGCACTTTTAACATGGAGCGTGTTAGCCTCTTGTCTTAATAGTATTCAAATGAGGCCCCCAACCCAGTGCACTTAGGGCCAACACCTGGCTGCGCAATTTGGATGGAGCGCCTCAGTCCCGAGGAGCATGAAGGCCTCATTATGTAATTAGGTCTTTGGAAAACGAGCTATTATTCTTTGGCATTGCAATCAAGGACTTGATGCAGCTTAGGGATCCAAGGGGATGCTGGGGGTGTCTGTTGCTCACTGCCGCTGCTGTGTAAAGACTGTCACAGAGCAAGACATCTCCAGAACGTCCCAGCCTCTGGGAGAAGGGGAGTGGGACTTCTTTCCTCATCTTCCCACAGGGAACAGCTTAGGGGTTAGGGACAGTCTAGAGCAGTGGTTCTCAAACTTCAGTAAGCATCAGAATCCCCTGGAGGAATTGTTAAAGCATAGGTTACTTGGCTCTACCTCCAGAATTTCAGATTCTGTTGGTCAGAGCTGGGGCCTGAGAGTTCACCTTTCTAACAGGTTCCCTGGCAGTGCTGATGGAACTTGTTAGACCCCAGCCCAGACTAACTGAATCTGAAATTCTGGAGGTAGAACCCAGCAACCTATGCTTTAACAATTCCTCCAGGGAGTTTACTTCAGAAGATCGTAATTATGGTGGAGACCAGCCAGTGATCTGGGGACCTCACGTTGAGAACCGTCCTCTGGAGTAAACTGAGACACCACCTAATCCCCAGCTTCCTCAGGAAGTCCCTCCAAGACCTCACCATCAGATCTGAACTCCTCATCATTCACATATGTACAGGGGGTACAGTTGAGCTTCACAATTTAGCGAGGAAGAGAAGAAGGACAGGTGTTATTCCTATTTTTCATATCAGGAAGCTGAAGCCCAGGTTCCAATGACTTAGAATAGGTAGAACCAGTAATAGAACCTAAGTCTTCTGTTAGCCATTGCAACGACTGACCAGACTTAAATTTGCTCCGGTAGATCTTTGGCAGTTAGTTATTTCCTTGAGCTCAGGGCAGTTGGGACCAATATCTAGGCACCCAAATCTATATGCTTATCTTCTCCCTGGGCACCCAGCTAAACCACCTTTCCTGCCTTCTCTCTAGTTGGGTAAGGCCATGTCACCAATCTCTCTCCTTTGGAATGCAGTGGGAGTGATGAGTTCTTCTTCCAGGCCTGGTCCATATGAACCTCCCACATATACTACTCCTTATGCTTGATGGAATGTCAACTTCCAGGGTGACTTTGGAAGTTGTGAGAACCTGGAACCCTGAGTATGTATGTGGAGGAGAGTCATCTGTGAGTGGAACAACTACCTGGAACTTTATATAACAAACTTCCACTGTGCTAAGCCTCCTAAATTCTGGGGTCTTTTTGCTATGGTGGCCTAACCTGCTCTAATTAATATGATTAGTTTCTTAAAGTATGATCTCAGGATGACTTGCATCAGAGTCACTTGATTTCTAAAAAGTGAGATGCCCAGGCTTCAGCCCATCCCTACTGAAATGGAGTCCTTGGCTGCAGAATCTGGCAAAGCTGTATTTTAACAAGTATCCCAGGTAGCTGTTATGCACACTATAGTTTGACAATCACATATTCTGGATTTGGGGGTTGGCACACTATGGCCCACAGCCAAATGTGGCTTGCCACCTGTTTTTGTACAGCCTGTGAGCTAAGAATGGGTTCTAGTTAAAAAAAAATCAAAGGATAATTGTATTTTCTAACGTGTGAAGAGTGTTATTGGACTACAGCCATGTTCATTTGTTTGTATATATTTTTGGCTGCCTTTTCACTCCAATGGCAGAAGAATAGTTGAGACAGAGACGATATGGTCTGTGGAGTCTAAAATATTTACTATCCGTCCCTTTACAGAAAAAGTTTCCTGACCCATGTTCTAGATCCTAAAATTTTACTGTGTAAAATGCCTCCTGATGGATAGTAATGTGTAGCAATGACATCATGACCTGCGGATTTAGAGTCCCTTGTGATATGGACATGAGAAAACAAATATTATCATTCATTCATTCATGTATTCATTTTTGTAGTGGACATTTATTGAATGCTCTCAAAGTGCTGGGCATTGAGTTGCAAAAGCGAACATAATGAGCACACAATACATAAATTTGGCAATGATGCTTTTTCCATTACAATGAAACTCATTATTAAATAAGAGACTAAACAATCACTAATCTCTAATCACTGTATGACAATGTCACATATTATTTCACAGGGACTTTTGTAGAAGGTGTTAACAGAAAGGTTCATGCCAGGAGACAACTGCTCCTATTGAAGATCCTTCGTTTTATAGTAGTGGAAAATAGTAAAGGCTGAACTCAAAGCAGTTGCAGACAGTTAGAGACCTCTTTGTATTTTCTTTCTTTTAACATGGAATGACGTGAACCAGTAGAAGAGGCAACAATTTCCCAAAGACAACACCTCCCTTAAAGCTAGGTATAGACAGTCATCTACAAAGTTCTAGCCAAAAGAAACAAGATAAATCATGTGTAGAACTTGTAGAAAAGTTCCTTAGATAGCGCTGACTTAAAAAGGTGGGGCACCTCTTTGCCGCCTCTTTCTCTTCCAGCAACAACGGAAGAGGAAGAAGGTTCGGAACTCCCTGAGATGACAGTTGGGAGACAGATGATCCAGATGTGCTTGAACATCATGACCTTGACCACCTAGCAAGCTCTAGGCAGGTGGAACAGGTGAGCCAGTCAGAGCAAGTTGAAAAGATGCTAATGGGCAGGCCAAGGGGACATAGCTAACTCCCATATGATCCAAACACAATTAATCTCTGAGAATTTGGGTTTAAGGTTGAAATGTGGGTAAGTTGGAAGGAGTTTCTAGGTAGCACTGCTTCTCAGTATTGGGTACCGTCTAGATTTTAGGTCAAGGAGGTATATTCAAGTCAATTAAATGAATTCCCAAAGGATTCCATCTTAGAAGAAAGAGTCAACTGAACATGAATCCATGGTATGAAGCCACCACTACCTACTTGGTCTGGGGTTCAGGGCCAAGCTCCAGTTCTTGTAGGAGCAGCTAAAAGTCAATAGCAGAACCAGAGCAAAAGATCAGACAAGCAGTGAGGCCAAGTAGCAATGCTCGGGGCTCAAGGGGTACCTAGAACTTAATTATCATCCATGCACCAAAAACTTCTCCCCTAAAGATAAGTATAGCCAGCCATCTAAAAGCTCTAGCCAAAAGAAATAAGAGAAATCATTTGGGGAACTTGTAGTGAAGTTCCTTAAAGGACACTGACTTAAGAAGGTAGGGCACCTTTTTGCCTTCACTTCCCTTCCTGTTGCCTCCTGGAATACAGATGTGGTAGGTGATGCTCTAGCAGCCATCTTGGTCTATGAAGTGACTTTGAGAAAGGAAGCACATGCTGGGATAGTGGGACTGAATTCCATGGGAGTCTGCATCTCTGTTAAGCCTGAAGCAGCCATAAAGCAGTCTTTGGTTTGCTTGTCTCCAGACTTCTTTTATATTCTATAAAAATAACTTTTTATCTTGTTTAAGCCAGTTATTTGGGGTTTTCTGTTACATAAAGCTGAACTTACTCCTACCCAATACACCCCCTATCCAGGAGCATTTCCTAGTATGGAGTACATGTGTCACTGATAGACAAGCCAACTTTAGATAGCATTAACTCAGATGAGCATGGATCTATGATTATGTATTTATTTTAATATATACTAGAGAAAATATAGCCAGCACTTCAAACTTGTGATTTCATGGATAAGGCTCATGCTGGTATTTACATTTAAAAAGAAAGTCAATTTAAAATAAATGGTTGAATAAATAATAGAACAACTAGTTTGCAAGAATGGCAACCATAGCGAAGACAGAATTTGAATGACTGAATGGTTGCAAGCAGTGCTACAGGGAATGATGGCAAAACTGGATCTGCCTTGTTGGGAGAGCCAGTGCTTACCTTGCCTACAGCAGGGGCTCAGTAAATGTCTGTGAAATAAATAACAATGTATACAACTTTCTCCCTGAATGGGCTCCAGCTTCTCTCTGAATACTCTTTGCCTCTGCCTGTAGCCTACCTCCTCCCTGCCTCTGGATAAAAGATCCTAAGCTCTTTCTTTGTGTATTTTTCTCATCTTCTAATGCACAATTGCCGTTTTCAAAGCACAAGGCAGTTACCTGCTCTTAAGGATTTTACTTTTCAGGTTTTATTAAACGGAACTTTTAGCCTTGGTCATTTCACAATTCTGCATTGATCTCTTTCTCACACTGGCTCATTGGTTGGGCCCCATTTCATGTGGTTGAAATAAAAACAGAAACTGCCTCCCATATAGAAGATCTGTGGCTACTTATTTCTCTAGAGTATAAATACATTTTTCACTTGTGGCCACGTGGAGCCCTAACCAGAACCTGTCTCCTAGGAATGGGAGGAAAGAGGAATT
The DNA here is from genome assembly GCF_002776525.5 of Piliocolobus tephrosceles. Lineage (NCBI taxonomy): Eukaryota > Metazoa > Chordata > Mammalia > Primates > Cercopithecidae > Piliocolobus > Piliocolobus tephrosceles. The sequence continues at coordinate 28,030,438 of NC_045449.1, forward strand.
CCCTTGCTTTTAACCAGCTCAGCTGCAGCAGGGACCTCCCACTGCAGAACCTCCCTTAATCTCAGCATTGTTCCAAAACCCATCAAAAGAACAGTGAACCTGCCCTGGATTTGCAGACCACTTTACAGAGCTAGGAGTGCTTTCATATCTCTAATCTGAGTTTCTGCCTGTACAAGGAGACCCAGAACCCTTGTTGGTCTTCCATCCTTTGGGCTTGCTCGCTATTGCAAAAATCTGGAAAAAGCTGGGAGGAGCATGTAGATAAGGAGGCCCCAATCTTGAATGGAGGATAAATGAAATGCCTGAGGAGGAATAATGATGTGCTGTGTTTCCATTAAGGTGAACCACGACATTATGGGAACTGGGCTCAGGGAACAAATGGGAAGCCCACTTGGGAGTTCATATGGGATGGTGGAGAGAAAGAAAAATGGTATAAAGGGCGCCCAAATGTCTTGGAGAGAATTGAGAACCAACTGAGGCAGAGTGAGGAGAAGTGGCTTGTGCAATGTGGTCCTGATGGTGAGAGGTGGAGCTGTGGCTAGGAGAGTAATAACCAAATGCTTTATGCACCCGCAACCTCTGGTTAGCTCCATTGGTACACAGAAGTAGGAAATATTAACAAGAACTAACTTCTGGAAGTCTGGTTTTTAAGTGTTGGTATCTGTCAGTATGATCTGTGTTGGTGGTAGCTGCCCTACCTGTTGTAATAATACCCAGCATCCTATCGAAGCTTTATGATCACAGTCACGGAAGTAGGGCTAGGATGATATCCCCATTTTGTAGTAAAATAACTGAGGTTTGGAGAGTCTTACTGAAGGTCATACTGATGATGGGTAGCAGAATTTAGTCTAGATGTCAGAACTCCAGTTTCCTTTCCATCACCCCAGTGACTCTGCACTTTGTGATTCACAAAGTAAGACATATGGAACAGTTCCTGCCCTTCCTAATGTAATATTATCCTTTTCCTTCTAACTCCTGCCACTGCAGCCTTCCTCCGTGTAGCTGGCATCTCCAGTGGGTCTATAACTACTTGAGTCTTCTCTCCTCCTTGACCTTCCCTTGGTTTTATGGTCTCTCCAATGACTTCTTTATTTCTCCTTTTTCTCTTCCAGACAAATTTAATTAAGAGAAAAATTTAGGGGTTGGCACTAGTTTCTGCTGTGTGTTATACCTTAGGTAGAGCTAGTTGGGAGTGGTGGACACTCATCTTTTCTTCCATCCTTTCCTCCTACACAGATTGGCTGGGTGCCAGGCTTTGTGCGGGAAGTAAGAGGAAACAGGAACAACTAGGGGAAACATTGAGGTAATTCCTAACCTTGTTTGGGTTCTAGACCCCTTGGAGAATCTGATGAACAATTTAGCCTCTCTCCCCTTAAAATATACTTGTCCCCATTTGACCAAGGTTTTTGCTTGAAACTACAGGGTTCTTGGACTCCTTGAAGCCTATCTGTACATGCCAGAGACCTGTGGTTAAGAAGGGGTGGGGGGCGGTACAGCTCTTGCTGGGCAAATAGCTGGTGACACTGTAATATAGTCAGTGCAGAGAAGAAGACAAGTAAAGAGCTGGAGGAGTGCCTGGGTGCTGCCAGTCTGAAACCAGAAAGGTCAGGTCTGCAGAGTAAGTTCTGGGTGATGTTGGGGAACACAGCATGGGGCAGAGGCCAGGAGTTTAAACTGGGTGAAAGCGGAGACCTTGCAGGTAAGAGGGCATTTAACTGGGGAGTGTCACTGCCTCCCTCTTGAAATGGTGGTGACAACATCTTTCTCACAGGCTTCTTGGAATGGCAAAAAGATAATGGATAGGAGAGCCCTTACTCCTGCACTGTCTCCACTGACCCTTGTGCCCCTCCAGGGCAGGAACAGTGCCTGACATGAAACAGACACTCTTCAAATGTACTTGCCTTACAATCACCGGCGCAGGCATTGTTTGACCATCTACTAAATAAGCAAATGAATGGAGGGAGGCAGACATGGAGGAAATGGTTTGATTCTATCGCAAGGGAGTGACATATCAGCTTTGGAATTGCCCATCTTACACAAAAAAAAGTCTCCTAAAACTATGTGTGTGTAAATTGAGGTCTGATAAGAAAAATCCTCTTAATGACTTTGATAATAATTTCAGGGAAGCTTTGCTTCTCTTTCCTCTTGATTTAAAATTGGCAGCTGCCTAGTATATGGGCCCCAACAGCATTTTTTTTAATAAAGGAAGAAATGCCCAGAAAATCAGCTCTTAAGTGCACCAATAATGAGGGGGAAAAAAGAGGTCACTAGTAAACCTTTACATTTCAAAAGACTTTGCCATTTTCCAAGCAGAGACTCTTCAAATGTCTCAATTGACTCACCCACAGAGCCAGGGGGCAGGGGGAAGAGCAGGAGAAAGCCCACACCCAGCCTCTTGGAATTAAATTATTAGCTCCATTTTACACTTTAGAAAAGCATGGCTTAGAAAGGTTAAGTGACCTGCAAAAGCAAGTTCAAGGTGGAATAAGAGGCAGTGACTTTTCCATTGGTTGCTGCAAATGAATGTTAGAGAGAAACTGAGATTTTACAAAACTGGGTGATTCATAATGTAAAAAATCCTCCTCTCTGCTCCGACCTCTTTCCAAGCTTTGTTCATGAGACAGTGTTTGCACAGGAAGGACAACAGCAGCTGGACACACCTGGGTCAGAATCCTAGCCCTGGATTCCGAGCTGTGGGACCTCTGCCACCGAACACCAGTGCGCATGTTCATTTAAAACCCACCCTGCTCTATCTGGTCTCCATTCATAGGTCAGTTGGGCCCAGTTCTGGGGGCTGAGTGTTGGGAAATGAGGAGAATCCAGAGAAAAGTTGCCACGGCAACAAGGGAGCAGTGGCGGCTGCTCTCTAAGGTGATCTATGGTTCCACACACATCAGAGGGTTTGCTTGTTTGCTTTCCATCTGGACCCTCTAAGCTTCCGGGCACATTGGGGGAATATTAATGCCACGCCCTCCCTCCTCTCACCCTTTCCTGGGGCAGCCACCTGGGCTTTGGGCACCACCTGCAGCCAGCCTCCCGGAGACAGTCTGGAAAGCTGCTTTGGTTGCTAGTCTTCTTTCCTCACTGCATAATGGACACATCATGTCTCAGAGCTGGAAGTGATCACAGAGATCTTTCTGGCCCGATGCTCTTGTTTGATGTGTGGAGAAACTGAGGCTCAGGGAGGTACAGTGACGTGTTCAAAGACACATTTTGAATCAGAAGAAGGGTCAGAACTGGAACTCACAGTCTAGGGCTCTTTCTGCAGCACCTTCTTGCTTCTCTGGGGCTAGGCAGAAAGGCTACTTAGAGGCAAGTTACCATAACCAACTGACCTTGGCCAAGACACATTCCTTCTCTGGGTCACAGTTTCTCATTCTGATCAATGAGAAATGGAATTTGTGATTGATAATTTGTTGCACTGTTTATAGAAATAATATAACCTTTTTGAAGACTCAAAAATGGGTCAAAATGGGACTTACAAACCAACTTCTGATTCCACTAAGTTTTCTTGGTGTCTGGTATGGTTTAGCTCTGCATCCCCACCCAAATCTCATGTTGAATTATAATCCCCAGTGTTAGGGAAGGGACCTGGTGAGAGGTGATTGGATTCTGGGGGTGGATTCTCCCTTGCTGTTCTCATGATAGTGAGTGAGTTCTCAGGAGATCTTGTTGTTTAAAAGTGCAGCACTTCTCCCTTCTCTCTCTCTCCTTCTGGCCATGTGAAGATGTGCTTGCTTCCTCTCTGCTTTCCATATTGATTTTGAGTTTCCTGAGGCCTCTCCAACCATGCTTCCAGTACAGCCTGTGGAACCATGAGCCAATTAAACCTCTTTTCTTTATAAATTACCCAGTCTCAGGTAGTTCTTTATAGCAATGTGCGAATGGACTAACATAGTATCTTTACAGAAGTCACATCAGTTTCCAAGAGCTAATAGCTTAGCCACGAATTCCTCTTCATTACTGTGTCTGAGTACTGCACAGCCCTCCTAATAAGTTTCCCTGCTTCCAGTCCAACTCCCCAGTCGAGTGTCTAGGTTGATCATCCTGAAACCCACATCTGGCCAGGCATCCTCCTTTCCTTGCTTAAAACCCAGTCCTTCAGGGCAATATCAAGCTCTTTAGCATGGATATGAAGCCTTTCCTGAACACAGCATTATGCCAGAGTCCTTTATCATTACCCCTCTGCTTCCATGTGACCACAGTGTTTCCTAAATATGCTTGGATGTCTCCAACTTCATACATACAGAACGCTCTGCCTTTGTTCACCTCACCCCTTTTTTGTTCGACTTGTCCTAACTCCGATTCACTCTTCAAGATCCAGCTTGCATATTGCCCTGACACTCTTAATTGTTCCTCTGTGCTCCCTTGGCACCTGGTACTTATCCCTGTTAGAGCTCTTCTCATGCTGCATAAGTATTGTATTTGTTATCTGCCCCTTTCATCAGTATGCAGGCTCCTCGGGTAGGAACTGGGTCTTATTTTTCTTTGGTTCCCTAGTGTTTACTGTAGAGTCTGACATGTAGGGGGTACTCAGGTAATACTTGTTGAATGACTGGATAAATCTTACTTTAGAAGATTCATTCATTATCAAGTTATAAGGAGTTGTCTAAAATTAATTCCAAGTTTAAGTTGTGAGTACCTGTTACTCACTGTGTTTGTCAACCTGTCAATTCCTTTTACCAAAAGAGATCATCCATAAAACGTTCCCTGGCTTGAGTGTCAGAAGACCCTTAAACAAGTCTTTATTCCTGGGGATGTCACTTCTTCCTGGCCATTAGCTATATAACAACAGGTTGGGTCTGATGAGTTAAAAAAACCTTACTTTATCCCCTTTTTCTTTCATTTCCCATAATTCCAATATATCCAATCAGCAGTCAACAGATAGCAAGTGTAGTAGCTGAGGTCAGAATGGGAAGAAAAAAGTCTTATTTATTTAAAGTTTAATTATAGCTGAATTTAGGGAACATGGACATTGGCAAGGTAGGACTTGCCCAGAGGGACCCCAAATAACTGTCCAGTTCAGCAGGAAAGAGTAGACAGATACCAAAGATCCAGTTCAGGTTGGTAAGCTAAGGCAGGTTAGAATAGCCAGGTGCTGCCTGGCGTCAGGATCAGTGACTAGGTTGGCAAGACTGCTCTAAGAGCAGAGGCTGTCTGCTTCTGGCTGATGACCCTCCCATGATGCTATGAGGGGGGACCAAAGACCAGCAGTGGAGCCCTGCTCTTGACTGGCACAAGGTCAAATTCATCTTCACTGATTCTTAGAGATGATATTAGTAACTGTCCATTCACTGACTTTATCTGAATAAAATCTCAAGTTTTAAGCTAGTTTTATGGTTGTATAATTCTGGAGAAAGACCAAACTCTTGGGGACAACATTCAAAGTTGTTCACTGTCTTTCTCTCCAGACTCCTCTCCTGCCTCTTATAGTCTCTTCCTCCCACTCTCTTGAGATACTCTGAGCTCTTTGGAGGCACTCTACTTTCCCATGCCTTGCCTTGGTACCTGCACATGCACTGCTTTCCTCTTCTCTCCTCATATTCTCCTGGACAGCTCCTACTCATGACTCAAAACTCAGCTCAGCTGTCACCTTCTCCAGGGAGCCTTCTTTGACACCTTCTCCCTCAAATCCCTCAAATAAGAAACCAAGGAGCCTTTCTTATCCTCCCATGGCTTGCAGTGTTCTCTCTTATAGCCCTTACTAAAATATTTCTTTATTTAATTGCTTTCCCACTAAGAACATGAGTTCCTTGAGGGCAGATTCTTATCGCTGTGTTTACAGGGCATAGCAGAGTGCAATAGTCAATAATTTTTTTTGAATGAATCACTGCATGATAATTTTTTTAAAAAGGAACTGTAACCCAAGTCTTTGAGAACTTTGCACACCCTGTTAATAAATAATAATAAGAAATGTTTGCAATGAGCATACACTTTGTTAGGTGGCAAATGGGTTCACTTTCAGTGTTTCGTGGACTAAGCATTCCCCTTGCTTATAAAACTTTGCAGAAATTATGCATGTTCTGTGTGCTAGGTGCTATGGAATAACTAGAATTCAGCCAGACAAAGGGTGTGTGCCAGGCCCTGCTGAATTAGCATCTTTGTATGGTAACGAAGCGTGAAGAGTGACCTTTTGCTGTTTCTTTGTGACTCTGTTCCTTCCTGCTGGTGCTTTCAGTGGCATTTCCTTCAGGGAACTCTAGTAGGAAGTAGATTCTTCAGGAGGTGGATTGAGCTGGGAGGGAGCCAGAGGCTCAGAGGTGAGTGTATAGGGCAGGCCTAGAAGAGGCACAGACAGTGAAAGTGTGTAACATACAAACTACTAAACTCCATGAACTTCCTTAAGGAACTCTGGTGTATGGAAGGCAATTGCTCAAGTGCTGGTGGCACTAACCCTCTGGCGTTTCACCTCTCCCTTGAGGTACTCCTACTTTGATCTTTCCACTGCTTCTCTCTGTAAAAGAATCTCACTAAAGAAAGACACAAAATGCTCCACAGCAAAGACAAGCTCTCCAGAGAAAGTTGCCAAGGGAGGGGCAACTGCACCTTTGCTGCCCAGAGTCTGCCTCCCCATGGGGGCTTACTCCGATACCTGGCTCCCTTCATGCCTGTTATCCGGGGTACTCACTCTTTTTGGTTTCTAATTCTGTTGTGAGCAAAATCAGAGCCTCCCCTTGGTTCTTCTCAACATGGCTAACAGGCTTGCTTTTCAGAAAGATCTTCAGTAAAAACTCAGGGCAACTGATAAAAATAAGACTGCCACCGTTGTTAACAACGACCACAAAACAAAACAATAACCTAGCTGAGATAGAAGAGTGCAGAGCTCTTGTCCATTATAATGAGGACTCTGGAACTTGCTTTATTTTTCTCTAAAGGAATATGCCAAGCACCTTCTTTGTTCAAGCTCAGGTATTCTCTTCTGAAGTCTACTTTCTTTCTAGGGAAGGTTCAATATTTATACCTTTATGCTTCCACACAAACTGACCACTGTAGCATGAGACAGTACCACAGAGAGAAGTTGGACAAGATGGTAGATTATATTTTCCAAAATGGACTCATGGATATGTATCCCATTCCAAAAGTTCTCACAGTGTGGCATGACACTCTTCCATCAAAAAGTTAAATCTATGTTCTCTCTTCTTGAACCCAGTGGACCATTGTAACAGCCTTGATCAATGGGATACAGTGGAAGAGCACTGTATGCCTTCTGAGTCTAGGCCATAAAAAGCGAAATGGTTTTCACCTGGTGTCAGCATGCACCTTGGGAGCTGACATGTAAGAATTCTGGCTACCCTAAAGCTGCCATGTTGGAGAGGTGGGATAGAGAGGCCACATGGAGACAGAAAGAGATGTTCATGGAGTTTGTTGTTGTTTTCCCAACCTTAACTACCAATGGGGGAAACTTCAGATAATTCCAGCCCCAAGTCCTGGAGGTTTCTAGCTGAGGGCCCAGACTTCAGGAATCAGAGAAAAGCCTTCCCTGTGAAGTCCTATTTGAATTCCTGACCCAAAGAGTGCATGAGCTTGGTAAACAGTTGCCTTACACCACTGGATTTTGGGGAAATTTCTTGGACAGCATTAGATAATCAGAACAAACAAGGAGAGCATTTTCCCAACATTAGTACTGAGTTACGTGACTTAACCTCCACCACTTTCTACTTTCCATGTTACCACTGGCCCTTGATACTTTTCCTCTCTTGATTTCTCCTCCATTTAAGGCTTCATCTTGCCCCTTTATTTGGATGTTGCTTCTTTGGCCACCATCTTTCCTCTCTCCTCGCCAGTGATGGAGGTTCTACTGCTTCTGTTGGCTTTCTTCCTCTGCCCTCTTTTCAACCATCTTAGCTCAGGACCCTCTCCCAAACTTCCCACAGGGAGGCCCTGGAGTGGGACATAGGTACCAGGTGCTGGATGGCTGGGGAAGGCAATGTCCTTGCTGGGAAACTTACTTCTCAGGTGGCATTTACTCAGATATAAACCCTCCAGACACAACTCTGCCACCTTGCTGTTCTTCAAGATGGAGAAAGCAAGATGAACCTGAACATGATAAAGGCCCTCTGCTTCCCCATGAAGATTATCCTTGGTGGTTGTCTTGTTTTTCTAAGACCACCAGAGCGAGCACAAAAGAACCAGCA
>NC_045449.1:28038582-28062135 GCF_002776525.5 Piliocolobus tephrosceles
CGGCCTCCGGCAAAGAAGGCCGGCAGAGTTCCCCTCCCCCAAGCTCTCGGAGGGAGTTCCGACATCCCGACAGGACTGGGAAGCTGGGCAGTCCCTGGCTCAATGGCGGAGAGCGGCTTTTCTAGGAGTGGGAGGGCAATAGGTGGGGCATGGGCATGTCAGGGGCGTTCCGCAGGTGCGACCAGGTAAATCTTGGTCTCTTCGGATTGACGTCACCTGGCGCATGCCCAGTTGGTCTGCACCTTCCCGGGCGCCGGCTGCATTTTCGCGCGCGCGGGAAGAGTTGGTGGTGAAGAAGAACCCGGAAGTGCACCATCTTGCCTCCGTTCGTCCAAACAGTGGTGAGTAAAACAATGGGACCAAATGCAAAAAGATTCCAGAAAACTAAAATTTCAAAGGGCAGTGAGTGTCCCAACCAAAGATCTCAAATTGCTGAGAGGGTTTCCCGGAGGGTCACCAGGAACCTGCCATTCCCAGGAATAGCAGACTCTGACACACAGAGACCCAGTAAGAGTTAAAGGCAGAGTATTTCTCTAGTACCTGAATCCGCTTTGAGAATGAGCTGGATGCCTTGAGAAGGTGATCTGTGAGCCTGAGTCACCTAATTGGAACAAGCCCAGAGGTAGCAATCAGACAATGTCAAGTCCTTGCTCTTCTCTTACTTGCTGTGTGACTGCAGACAAGTCACTTTACTTTTTTGAGGCTTCCTTTCCCTTTTTGCAAATGGGAGTAATTCCAGCCTGCCTTGCCTCCTCCCAGGACTGCTGTGAGTATAACATGGCATGATGCACTGGAAGACACTTTAATTGAAAGTGTAGCACATGCCATGCTGGGTACTGGGCACTCTACTAGTGTCATGCCACTTATTCCTCATAACAATCCTGCACGGTAGGAATGATTACTCCATGTTACAGAGGAAGAAACAGAGGGACAGAGGGGCTATATAGCTCCCCAAGAGCACATGGCTGGTAAGAGGCAGAGTTGGCATTCCAACTCAGGTTTTCCTGGTGCTGAAGCCAATATTCTTTCCATTAAAGCATGATTACTATTACTGCTGTTGTTGTTATTGAGTTATGCCTCTTCTGTGATCCATCTCAAGAGCATATTCTTAGTATAAGGAACACGATGAGGTATTTGGGTACTATGGAAGGGTACCTGCTTGTCCCCAAATTCTCTCACTTTTAACCCCATAAGCCATACTCCAACTAAATTAATCAGATTTCTGCAGCATTGTCTCCCAAAGAGGTCTGGATTCCTAAGACTGAGGTCCTCGGGGCATGCAGGGCCAGAAATGATGCCACCAATGATGTGGCTGAGAAGAGGACTATTTCCAATGCCTGCTGATGGCATAAGGGAGGTCAGGCAGCATTCCCCAGGACAGCCACCTTAGGGACAGGCTGATGGGAGGCTCAGTTTCTGCAACCTACAGGGAGCAAAAATCTGAGCCTGCACTGCAGGCAAATCTAGCCTGGACAAGCTGCCTGAATTGGAGTGAGCAGGAGAATTTCAGCATATTCTCCTCACAATGCTCCCTAAATGACTTTTCTGATCAAAGAACACCACCCCCAACCCCAACAAATGGGCAACCTTGCACTACTGGGAAAATGAGCAGCTGGGCATGCAGGCCACGCTCTGCCTTCCGACAAATTAGCCTAGAACATGTGTATTCTGACTATGGAGAATCAACATAAGGGGAAATGTAAATGCAAGTGCAAGGCCTTCATTAAAGACAGCTCTCCTGCAAGCAAAGGCTGGAGGGGAGGGGTCAGTTTCTTTAGCAGTCAAAACCAAAGCAAGGTCTGTTACTCAAAGACCCTGGCCGTCTCTGGAAGCAGGGTGGAGGGAGGGATGAAGAATTCCACACCTCCCAGCTGGAGGAAAGCTCAGAATGTAACATGCAAATTCTTTGATTAGCATTGGGAAGTCATCTCCAGAAACTAGTTGATTCCCACTGGGATTCTCTCAAGCGCAGCAGGGTACAGCAGAAAAGCAGGACTTGGAAAAGACTCCCAGCCATGCCATTTATGAACCTGCCACTTGGGCAAGTTCCTGGCTCTGAGCATGTACACGTGTTACCGGAAAGGGATCCCGATCCAGACCCCAAATTCTTGGATCTCACACAAGAAAGAATTCCAGGCAAGTCCACAGTGCAAAGCAAAAGCAACTTTATTAAGAAAATAAAGTGGTGAAAGAATAGCTCCTCCATAGACAGTGTAGGGTGTTCATGAAAGTAAGAGAAGAAACATGCCCACTCTAGGTACAATGCTTCTTTATATATAGGATAACAAAAAAATCATGGGGAGATGTGCTCTGCTACATCACAAGGGTTTCTGATAAAAGATTAGTTTTCTTTATTACTATATTTTGCAAGAATTGATATTATTGTCTTTAAAGCAAAATTAAGAATGCTTCTCTTCTCAAGATAGTGGGATAGCAGGACATTCCTGAGTCTGGGTCTGTTTAGTAAATGTTATCAATCTGTCCCCTTAACCATAAACATCTAGAGGCTAGGAATAGCTAACCTGCTGGAAATGCAACCCAGCAAGTCCCAGCTTCATTTTTCCTAGCCATCGCTCAATATGGAGTCGCTCTGGTTCAAATGCCTCTGACACACGTGTGTGCTTTTGTGAGCCGGAAGAAAGCATAGTTGAAAGAAAGAGGCTTATAGGGAGAGGTCACACTACACATTGCCCAGGAAACCATTTAAAACCTACAACAAAAAGTAGTTAAGCTCTTTGAGCCTTGATGGGAATCTTACTAATACCTTCCTTTCCTCCTTGAGGCTTGATTTTCACATCTTTACTCTGCCACTTAACTCATCTGTGTGACGTAGTCTTATTTACTTTCCCTTCACCTGTAGGATTACATACTGGTGTTGATCAGGGCCAGTGGAGGAATTCAAATGATGTGACATGTCTGAAAAGCACTCGCAAACTATAAATATACTTTAGGATTTTTTTTTTTTTTTTTTTAAACAGGGAGAGGGTGAAAATAAAAGGTGGAGAAAAGCAAATTTCAAAGTAGTGTGTGCTTCCTCTTTGTGGGAATGAGGTCTATCGGGACTCTAATCCTTAGAGATTGCTCTTTAGGGCTCTGAAAAGATTGACTCCAGAGCCTCTAAAATGATTTGGAAATTGGAAAGAGAAAGTTAAAGCCATTGTATGTGTTTGTTTGTGCAGGGCATAGGAGCAGACGGTGAGGAGAGGGGTATGTAGGAGATCGCCACGTCCTCCCAGGTGGAGGGGAGCTGGGGAGGCAGTGAGGGTGGTCACACCACTGAGTGTGAAGGCTTTAGCCCCGGAAGAATTCAGCTAGGAATAACACTCTTAGGAAGAACTCACCAGACCCTCTCTGCCTCTCCTGAAGCTGGAGCTGCGCTAGATGAAACGGCATAGGGGCAGAGCTAGCTCAAATACTTCCTGCTGGGAGTGTCCGTGTTTTTAAGAACTGTAGCAGGGCTGGGCTCTCAGGGGGATCAGGGTGTGGGAGGTGGCAATCAAAAGGCATGCAGGTGTTAAGAAAGAGTGATAGGTAGCTGGTGTTAGCACAGAAGTGCAGTGGGGCTTCTGGTTCTGCTGGCAGCAAAAAGCAAGATCAGAAGGTGCTGCATTGTGCTTGAGTGATCTCCACTGTGGGTGGCCTGTGTTTCCTCACCTAGGACACAGGATCAAAACCCTGCCTACCCCCTGGGGTCTGGGGGAATAAGGCAAAGCAGCAGGTAAGAAAGGGTTTAGGGGCATGAAGCCAATTGCATATGTGAGGGGCTGGTGGCCACCATCTGCAGGTGACCTTCCGGAACCACCGCCCTTCCAAGCATCTTTTCCCTACTTGGCTGCTGGGACCTCATTTGGACCTCACCTTGGTCTCCACATGGGTCCTCTGGGCTCTGTAGTGATACTCTCCCACCTCCCACACCCTGACCTCTCATGCTCCCTTCCCGAATCCCCAGCCACAGTCCCATCCCCTTAAAACTGCTGGTCATTGAGATCTGGGCAGCCCATAGCCCCCTGGGAGGTAACAGTTCCCAGTGGTGAAACAGCTGTGACGGGGCTTCCACGTGTTGTCTGCACCTCAGGATGGGAGGTCCATCCTGGTTGAGGGTAGATGCCCCTCATGGTGGTCTCAGCAGTGGAAGGACAGGCTCAGCCAGGCCCAGGAGTCAGGAGGGGATCTGTTGCCTGTTGCAGGAGAGTTCTCTTTTCTCTCTTTGCACTTTTCTCTGACCTCACATCTAATTTGGCTTAGGGCTTGGGAGCACCTCCATCAATGATGCCCCTAGGGTTCTGATGCTTTGAGCAGGGGTGGGGACTTAGGATCAGTAGAAAGAGAATGGCTTTGAAGCTTTCAAGGCAGAGCTAAGGAATACTGTGAGTAAATCTGTTCCATGCCAAGAAGAGAACCCAGGAGAAAGGATAATATGTCCCTAGATCCTATGGTATTTATTTGAAATGGGTTCCATAGGGCATGTAATTGACCTGGTCAGAAATGCAGAGGAATAATACTTCAGATGCTAGGTGGGGACAGGGTGTTCTGAAACCACCTTTGCAAAATTATGACAGTAAGAGAAATCTGACATAGTTGACTCCATCTTGCTTCTGACTTCCAAGCTGTCCTTGGTCATTCCTGGACATAGGCCAAGCTAACTTTGGGAGGAATTTAGTTTATAGTTTAAGACAAAGATGATAATAGCCGCTTCCTAAAACCATTCCCCTCCCTGTTTGAGGGCTGTAACTGCCTTTGTGAAAACTAATGAGAGACCACAAGATTGGGATTCTGAGAGGGACCTGAACTCTGCTAGATATAGGTGCAGTTTCTACAATCCCTTATTGCTCAGGAGTCATGTGTTCAGAGGTCACAAGATTTGTGACTTCCCCGATTGCTCCTGTAGATAACATCACTATTCCAAAACCTAAGATTGGCCTTTTTTTTTTTTTTTCTTTTCTCCGATGGAGTCTTGCTCTGTCACCCAGGCTGGAATTCTGTGGCATGATCTTGGCTCACTGCAACCTCCGCCTCCTGGGTTCAAGCAATATTCCCTGCCTCAGCTTCCCAAGTAGCAGGGATTACAGGTCTACCACCATGCCGGCTAATTTTTGTATTTTTAGTAGAGATGGGGTTTTGCCATGTTGGCCAGACTGGTCTCGAACTCCTGACCTCAGGTGATCTGCCCACCTTGGCCTCCCGAAGTGCTGGAATTACAGGCATGAGTCACTGTGCCCTGCTGTTCTTTTTTTTTTTTTTTTTTTTCCCAGGTGCAATTTCACTCCTGTGGCCTAGGCTGCAGTGCAGTGGCATGATCTCAGCTCATTGCAACCACCGCCTCCTGGGTTCAAGTGACTCACCTGCCTTAGCTTCCTGAGTAGCTGGGATTACAGGTGCACACCACCATGCCCAGGTACTTTTTGTATTTTTAGTAGAGGCAGGGTTTCACCATGTTGGCCAGGCTGGTCTTGAACTCCTGACCTCAGGAGATCCTGCCTGCCTCAGCCTCTCAAAATGCTGGGATTACAGGTGTGAGCCACCGCACCTGACCAGATTGGTCTTTTGAGACTCTTTTTAGACTTACATTCTGGCAACTGTCTGATCTCATCCAGACCAGTGACTCATGACTCAACTGGTCCCATGGCACCCTCAAGAGGTGGACTTAGTGCACAAGACTGGTTTTCCACACCCCTGTGATTTCATCCACAACCAACCAGCAGCACCCATTTCCCAGCCCCTCTGCCCACCAAATTGTCCATAAAATCCCTAAGCTCTAAGCTTCTGGGGAGACTAATTTGAGTAATAACTCCCTCTCCTACATGGTTGGCCTTATGTCAATTAAACTCTTTCTTTACTGCAATGCTGTGGTCTCAGTGAATTGATTTTGTCTGTGCAGTGGGTAGGAAGAACCCAACGGGTAATTACAATTCTGTCAGCATAGTAGTAGACAGAGAAAGTGTGAGCGTGAGGTTATGCAACCTAGACCAGGAGTCCAGGGAACAGGGTTCTTGCCTCAGTGTTCCCACTTGGCACCCACGGGACCCTGAGCCTAACTTTTACTGATGAAAGAGGAGTGTCTGAATGGTTAAACACCTTCTAGATGCTTGACGAAGCACTAAGCACCTTTGTAGAGAGATGATCTTGTTTACTTTGAACCACAGCCATGAGAGTTATGGAGAATAACCTCTATTTTACAGACAAGGAAATAGAAGCCCAGGGAGGTTGGGACTTCAGAGATTCTGCCTCACTAGGTCTCTACTGAGCCCAAGAATCCATTTTTTAAAGAAATCTGAGTTTGTAAAATGCTCCTTAGGTAATCCTGAGCCAGGATTATTAATTAATTATTTATTCATTATGTAGTAAATAAATAGTATGTCAGAGGATGTGAAGTGCTACATTGAAAAGAAGGCAGGTCAGGGAGGCAGAGAGCCCCGTGGTGGGGGTGTTTGCTCTCTTATCAAAGTTGGTCAGATAAGGCCCCACTGATGAGGTGACATTTGAGCAGAGACCTGAAAGAAACAACGAAGTGAGCCATGTGGCTCTCTGAAGGAAGAATCTCCCGGCAGAGGAAACAGCACATGACCGGCTCTCAGGCAGGCCGTGCCTAGCATGTTCAAGAAGAATAGAGAGGCAGTGTGGTGGGGGCAGAGAGCGAGCGGGAGAGTGGCAGGAGAAGAGGTCAGGGAGGTGCAGGGACAGGCCATGAAGAGTCTTGCAGGCCTTTGTAAAGACTTTAATTTTGATTATGAAGTTGATGGCAAACCGTTAAAAGGCAGTGAGCAGATACATGCCAGGATATGGCTTGTGTTTTAAAAGGATCATTCTGATTACTGTGTTAAGAGTGGACTGACTACAGGGGCTGCAAGGGAAGAAGCAGAGAGACCAGTTAGGAGGCTCCGAAATCATCCAAGGGAAGGTCACAGTGGCTTGAACCCTGGTGGATGCAGTGGAGGTGGTGAGAAGTAGTCAAAGTCTGGAAATATTTCTGAGGGTAGAGCTATTTGCTAATGGAGGTAGCAATGCAAGGTATCAAAAAGGACAGGAGCCGCAGATGAATTCCAAGTTTTATCCTGAGTAACTGAAAGTGCTCAGAAAACCTGTTCACTGAAAGTAAGTGAGTAGCCGCTTACTAAGGCGGGGAAGAAGGAAAGATATGGGCCGGGCGCGGTGGCTCAAGCCTGTAATCCCAGCACTTTGGGAGGCCGAGACGGGTGGATCACGAGGTCAGGAGATCGAGACCATCCTGGCTAACACCGTGAAACCCCGTCTCTACTAAAACATACAAAAAAAAAAAAAAAAACTAGCCGGGCGAGGTGGCGGGCGCCTGTAGTCCCAGCTGCTCGGGAGGCTGAGGCAGGAGAATGGCGTAAACCCGGGAGGCGGAGCTTGCAGTGAGCTGAGATCCGGCCACTGCACTCCAGCCTGGGCGATAGAGCGAGACACTCCGTCTCAAAAAAAAAAAAAAAAAAAAAAAAAAAAAGAAGGAAAGATATGTTGGTTTTGGGGGTGGAGATAAGAACTCAGTTATCGACATAATGAGCTTAATATGTCTGCTAGACATCTGAATGGAGATGTTGAATAGGCAGTTAAGTTTATGAGTTATGGAGCTCAGGCGATGTGTGGACTTTATATATAAACTAGGGAATTGTTAGTGTATGTTTGGTATTTAAAACCAATAGACTGGAATACATACCCTAAGGATTAAGAAAATGTCTGTGCCTTGGGACACTCCAGTATTTAGAGATTAGAGAGATAAGGAGAATCAATGTAATTGAGAAGGAGTGGCCAGTGAGTAAAAAGAGAGTCAAAAAAGAATAAAAATACCATACAGAGTCAGGAAAGAAAAATACAGCTGGGTGAGAAATGAGCTAATGGGGCACTCGTTTGAATCACATTTTTTCCCATCAAATTGTATAAATCATCCCTAAACTGTCCATTTCAAGCTGCTTTTCAATCTGCATGGAATAATCTATCATATCTTAAACTTACTGGGAACTAATTCTGTGCTGGGCATTCTTTAGGTGTTTATGCATATTAACTCATTCAATCCATCACAACTCTGAGAAGCAGGCGCTGTTACTACCCCTGAATTAAAAGCAAGTAAATTGGCAAAAAGAGGAGCTAAGCTACTGCAAAAGTTCACACAGTTCCAGAATCTTGACCATTTCACTATACTTCCTCTATAAGCAGAATTCTTTAACCACCTCATCTGAACAATTATCCTTCTCCTCCTGCTCCTCTGCCAATGCTGCCACTTCTTCCTTTTCTTCCTTATCACATCATCATCATCTCATGTAGCAGTTGCTGGGCACTAACCATGGCCTTGGGCACTCTCCTACATATTCTACACAAATTATTTTTCAATTCTCACAATCACCCCAGAGAGAGGTTTGAGGATCCCCATTTCGTAGATGAAGAAATTAAGGATCAAAGAGACTAAGTAATTCGTTCATTCCCTATAATCTTTAAGAAGAAAAGGTGGGTTTCAAATTCAGATCTGCTAAGATAGAAAGTTTTTTTTTGTGGGGGGTGGGGGAGATGGAGTCACACTCTGTAACCCAGGCTGGGGTACAGTGGCTCGATCTCGGCTCACTGCAGCCTCCGCCTCCTGGGCTCAAGTGATTCTCCTGCCTTAGACTCCTGAGTAGCTGGGACAACAGACGCTTGCCACCATATCCAGCTAATTTTTGTGTTTTTAGTAGAGATGGGATTTCACCATGTTTGCCAGACTGGTCTCAAACTCCAGACCTCAAGTGATCCACCTGCCTCAGCCTCCCAAAGTGCTGCGATTACAGGCGTGAGCTACTGTGCCCAGCTAGAAAGTTCTTTATTCAGATAAATACAGCTGGAGAATACTTTTTACAAGCGATAGACTTTTTAAAATGGCCGTAATGGCTCCTTGAGAATTTCTCTCTTCTAAAGCTAGCTCTCACTGGCTTCTCACTGCCAACCTTTTATGTCCAATTTCACATTGGCTTTGACCCAACTGCATTCACCTTGTACTGTCCCTTCTCTCTGCCTTACCCTCCAGGCAAAAAGGAGTACTTGTGATTTCCCCAATATAATTCTCATCTTCTGCAATTTGTCCATTTTCTTTTCTCCTCCTGGTCCCTAGTCGTTTTCCATGCATTCTGCAATCTGGATGACATCACATCATTCTTCTAGGCTTAGCTCAAATGATTTTTTTCTCTGTGAAGACTTTTTATGTCTTCTCAACCCCTACCTCCTCTGACCTTCATCTCCTATTTCTGATTGTGGAGCACATATGACTCAGCCAGTTCAGATGCTAGCACCCTGGTCAAGTCATTGCCCCTCTCTGGGCCTCAGTGCAAGAATATGAAAGAATCCAGGGATCACTGTGTGTTATTTTATCGAAATACCAAAATAGGACAGAATGGGGCTCCATAAGGCCACTGAGCAATACCAGTTCAGTGAGCAAATGGGTTGACCTGAATGACAGGTCCCCTCTCACCACGACTGCTCAGCAGCTACCCCCTGGTAGGCACAAGGTGGCACTGGATAGATAGCACTTTCTGCTCTATGCATGGCATAGAGGTTGTAGAGCCAGTAGATCTGGGACTCAAGTCCACCTATAGCTGGGTGACCTTGAGCATGTCACTTTTTCCAGTGCCTCAGTTTCCTTCTCCCTTTCTAAATTTTGAGTGATAGCTTCATCAGAGATGGTTGTGATCATGTGCATGACACATACACATGTTCTATACACGCTCCTTCACTGCCTTCTCTGCCAGCTAAACACTGTGGCCACCAGCTTTGCTTGAAAGGCAGGGAAGTCCCCTGTTCCTCTGATATTTAGTGAATTCCTAGACAGAGAGCATCTGGACTGTAAAACCCAGAGGCTTCCTCAGCTGGTTCAGAGGGCTGACAGCTGCAGGTCCTGCCATGAATGATGAGTTTGTCTGCAGGCCCAGGGAAGTGGGCTGTCCCTGCAGGGCCTCCCCTCCACTTCACCCATCCTTCATCCTTCCTGCTGGCTCCATTCTGGGTGGTTCGTGCTCTGCCCCTTGACACTCCCTGGTTCCTCAATGTGGGTAGAACTGCCTCAAGAAGCAGGATGGTCAAACTGACAAAATGTATAGCAAATTGGATTGTGCAACAGGCTCTTGGTGAGAGGTGATTTTAAAGTTGCCAGTGATTGGAAATGAACTGGCAGGAAGGCAGCAAGCCTAGAAAAATATTAGGTGGTGGGGATTCTTCATATCAGTGGATGTTTCTACTTAACTGTGGCTGTGCCACGGCTTCATTTCTTAGGCCTTGATGTTGTCCACCTGAAATGGAGCTGACCTTTGGATCTGATTGGGAACAGCAATGGAGGAAGGGAGTTGTAATCTGACATAGCAGAATGAACTTGAGATTTGGAATGCAGAAATCCTTGTGAGTGACTTGGGGCAAGTGGCCTAACTTCTCTGGGTCTTATTTTCCCAACTACTTTCCAGGGTTAGTATCATGATTAAGTGACAACCAATACATGGGGAGCATACTCTGTAACTAAAAGTTATCCACAGATATTAGCATTTGAGGGTTATTGGAGCATTAAATGAGATAACTTATGGAAAGCATGCAGCTGGTGACTGGAGCAGAGGAAAGGACACATAGTTGGTGGCTGTCATGGGTAGTGATGGTGATGGTTTGAGGAGGTGACATGGTACAGCCCTACCTTCAAATGCAAGCTCTGTCACTTGCTTGCTGTGTCAGGGACTGAAAAAGTTACTTACTCCTCCTAAGCCCTGCTTTTCTCATCTGTAAAAGGGGACTGACAGTATCTTACACTCTGGCAGTTGCGAACTTCAGATAAGCTCAGCAAGGAAAGCACTCAACACAATGCCTGGGGCACACGCATAAGTTATTTCCTCCTTTGTCAGAAGTCAGAAAGCTGTTTGGTTCTAAGCACTTTATCCACAACTGGTCTCCTACATATCCAGATGCTACAGGACTCCTAGCTCCTGGGACCTTTTAAGGGGGGTGAGAATTCCCGTGGATGCCCCAGTACCTTCTGAGGGCTTCTGTTTCGCTCTTCAAACTTCATGCTCACACGTGTTGCCTCCCTCTCGCATCTTGTGCTGATCCTTTGGGGTACCCTATACAATGCAGGCAATAGACCAGCTCCATTTTCTTCCCAGGAATGTGGCGAGGACCATCAAGGCAATCTACATCACCTTTAGATGGTCAGCTATGGTGCACACATTAGTTACTGCTCTTGTTAATTTTACTGTTGCTAATAGAGGGCATTGGTGGTGAGGCCAAGGGACTGCCTGGCTCTCAAAGTGAAGATAGGTCTTAAAGAGAACAAACCAAGCTCACCCTATTCCATGTACATCTTTTTTTATTATCACTTAAACTTGACTTCAGTGTCTGGCACAGAGTAGGAATTGAGTATCTTGCACAGAGTAGGTCCATAGTAGGAATGTGTTAAGAATTGGTTACAATCGCTGGGTACAGTGGCTCATGCCTGTAATCCCAGCACTTTGGGAGGCTGAGGTGGGCAGTCAGGAGTTGGAGGCCAGCCTGGCCAACATAGTGAAACCCCATCTCTACCAAAAATACAAAAATTAGCTGGGCGTGCTGGCACATGCCTGTAATCCCAGCTACTTGGAAGGCTGAGGCAGTAGAATCGCTTGAACCAGGGAGGCAGAGGTTGCAGTGAGGTGACATCACGCCACTGCACTCCAGCCCAGGCGACAGAGGGAAACCCTGTCACACACACACACACACACACACAACAAAAAAAAACAGAAAAAAGAACGAAAAGAAATGTACATGATGATGATGATGATGATGCCTAAACATTGATTAATTGCCTACTGTATGCTAGGCACTCTATGTGCATGCTGTTTAAATTCTATTTTTGAGGTAGATAGTGTTATCTTCATCTTATGCAAGAGATAAAATAACAAGGTCAGGGAGGTCAGGGTGACCCATCTATGTCCAGATGTTCTGCATCCAGAATCTATATTCTTCTCTTCAGGGTCTAGGCCAAGCTGTCGTCGCTGGAAAGGGGTCATCAATTTTTCAGTGGTTGATCCCTCTGCTGCCTTGGACAGCACAGTCATGGGCTGTGAGGCTGCCTCCTTTGTCCTCATCAAGGATGCAAACATTCCCCAAAGAGCCCTTGAACTGCAGGAGGCCTGAGTATGGGTCTGCGTTTTTAAAAGGTGGAGGGTCGTTGTCAGGTGCCTCATAATTGCTGCTGTTCTACAGATTGGCAGCCCTGATGTTCCTTTGGCCTCTGAAAGGTCCAGTCCCTCTGTGTGAATCAATGGAGTGGCACCTGGGTGGCTAACCTTCCCTGGACTACACTGCTTACTGTACACCCTCTGCACACTTGCCTATAATTGCCCCAGTGAGAAAAAAGTGGACCAAAGATAGGCCCTTGGAGGGATTTGTATTTTAAAGAGGAGCTGGAATCTCTGCTCACAGTTCGAGATGGCAGGGTTCAGGTCAGAAGGAGAACTGTGGCTTTTCCCAGCAGGAGCTTGTAACACGTAGCGGGTGGCTGTGCTTGCTTTGTCTATAGAGAACAAAGTGAAGAACTCTTATTCCATCCCCGGCAGGCATGAATGTTGTTCAGAGAGGATTTATTGGCTCTGAAACCAAAGCTAGCCATGTTATTTACTGGAAATGCCATGGCAGGAACTCTCCTTTTTAATAAACCAGAGGAAAACCTGACTTGTGAGGAGCAGGCTGGTTCACACCCATCCTGGGCTGAGGCACCAAGAGCACGGTGGGGAGGAACTTTCTTCGCCCAGGTGCTGCTGCCTCTGCCTCTCACAGTGGGAACCAGCTGCTTTCATGCCCAGCAGGTCCAGCCCAGTCACAGGCCTCCTTCACATAGCCTGCTGGCCTGAGCTTCCGGCAGCATCTGCCTGTGTGCTCTTATCCAGGAGGATAGGGAAAATGCTGGCCCTGGAGTCAGATGGTTCCAACTCAACTCTGCTGCTGGCAGTATGTGCCCCAGGGTGGGCACTGAAACTCTCATTGTGAGGTGTGGCTAGTGATGATAACACCCACTTGGGAAGTTCATTCAGAGGAGAAAATGAGAAAAAGTATAGAAAGAGCTGCTCATGGTATCCAACACAGGGTAGGTGCTCAAAATATGGTAGCTATTCCTATGACCATAAAGGATATTAAAGCATAGGTCATGGCAAAGTCAGGCTCAGCCTCAAATCCCAACTCCTCCATTACTAGCTGAATGGCCTATAGCAAGTTCCATAAAATTCTCTGAATCTTGGATTCCTTTGCAGAAATAGAAACTGTACTCAGTTCCTAGGGTTACTGTAAAGATGAATCGAAGTGAGGGATACAGACTGGCACTGTTTTTGATACGTAAGAACTCAAGAAATGCTTAGTAATATATATTTAAATGCTACATGGTGGGTGTTCAACGCCCCTCAGTTCTGTGTTGTAGGACCCCATGTTAGTCCCACGTTGGATCTCCCTGGTGCTGAAAGGTTGTACTGTGCTCACATTGTTGTGTGTCACCTGCTCTGCCAGACACTGGGCCCTGTCTCTGCACTTGACTTCCTCCCAGGACTCAAGTGGGAGAAATATTCTCAGTGGGTGGGTCTAATTCCTTTTCCAATATCTTTCAGAATCCACCTGAACTTAGGGCAGGAATCTGGGCCATGCGGAGCTCAGACTCAAAACAGGATGCAAACAGACACAGATTAAAAATGAGAACCTTTTTTTTTTTTTTTTTTTCAGTTGCAAAGAAGAATCAATGATGCTGAAATTTTAGACCAAATTTATTCTTTTCCAGAGATACTGCACTATGGGTATGGCGGGAGGCCTCTCTAACAGAAAGCTGGTGAAAGATGTGTCTCCGGACTCCAAAATGGCCTTCTTCATAGCAGGGGGCTGCATCAAAAGCAGTATCTCTTATGCTACAAACACAAGTGATTGATCCATGAAGCTTCAGCCCCATACTATGTGAAGTCACATAAGGAAAATAGGAAGGTGCCCGTCATGGGTTTGCCCTGCAGACCTATTACATGTCAGACACTGTGCTTCATACTCCACAAACAGCTCATGCGATTCCCTGTAACATGAGTTTGACTATCCTTGTTTTATAGAGGAGGATATTAAGGATCAGAGAGGCTAATGAGCTTGTGCAGATCTCACAACTAGTAAGTTCTCTGAGGCAGGGACTGCATCATCTTCATCCGTTCATGTACTAGTGGTAAACAAAATACTCAGTACACGTTAGGAACTTGGTAAGTGTTGAAACAAATGAGGACAGATGAATTTTCTGGCCTGGTTTTCTACTTACCCCATATTCCCAAATTTCTTACTGTTTCCCAGACTTGCCAAGTCTCTTTCTGGTGCCTGTTTTCGGGTCTGCACAGGTCCCTGTGCCTACAAGATCTTTCTCCTGTCTTCACCTAGAAAACTCATTCCCTGCCCACAGAATGAGTTCAGGGAATAGAAAAAATGAACAAACAAACAAACAAACAAACAACACACAAGAAAACAAACAAAAAACCTCCCATTCCTTCTTCAAGACCTACATCAAATGTCAACTTATCTGTGAAAAATTTTTAAAGTCCTTTCAGTAGAGTTAGTATCTCCTATGTTGGGTCCCATAGAAATTTGGGTACCCCTCTCTTAGAGCACTTATTATGTGGATTTCAAAATGTAATTTTATACCCTTTCCTTTCATTAGACCATGAGTGGTTTGAGGGTGAGGCCATGTTGGGATTGCCTTTGTGCCTGGGTGTCTATATCTTGGAGGGCAAACCATGCCTTGTCTTCATGGAAATATCCCTTAAACAGATCCACTTCTTTTTTAATTTGAAAGTAGCATGTTCGGCCCCTGCCTACTGGGAGTGGAAGGTACTTCTCAGGTTGTTGATGCCAAGAAATGGATACACAGAAAATTATCATGAAGTGACTGGCAATTACAGGCTTTGTGGCAGAAACTCATCCCAATATCAATAGTAAATTGACCTTTTGACTCATACTTTGCTCTTCTGTGAGTTTGACACACGTGGATCAATTCCTCCATGTCTCACTGTCTAGACATCTAGAGACAGAGTCAGGTTAGCCCCCACCAAGGCCCCACCCGAGGCCTCTGCTCTTGGCCTCACAAATTCAATGTTTCTGTCAATGACTCAGACAAATACAACGAGCTTTTGCTCATCACATTTTCAGATGACAAGACAGTGGCAGGGACGGTGATTATGTCAGATGACAGAATCAGGATCCAAAATGATCGCAATAAGCTGGAACAAAGGGTCAACCCATTTAGCAGGGATTAATATTGGATCCAGAAACCAACTGCACAGGGAGGGATTGGATGGGGGTGGCGTGACTTAGCAGAAGCATCAAAGGCTTGTTTACTCAAGAATGAGTTAAACACAAGCCAGAGAGTGGTGTGGCTATTAGGAGTGGAAGCTGAATATGCATTATTAAAAGTAGAGGAACTAGAAGGAAGGAGGAGATTGTCTCACTGGACTTGTCTCTGGTCTGTCAGCACCTGGAATGGGATACTCACTTCTGGCCCCCACCTGTTAAGTAGGGCTTTGTCCCAAGGTGGTTCATGTCTCAAGGAAAGTGACCGGATACTGAGATATCTCACATCCAAGAAACTTAGGGAGTGTTACCCTGTAGAATAGGCACTTAAGAGGGAACATGACCGCCCTTTCCAAATACCCAAGATTTTTGTCACATTGAAGGGTGATTTTGTAAGGCTAATGGACAGATTTAATATTAATTGGTAAAAGCGTCAGCCAGACATATCTCTGTTCTGTATAAGAAAGAATGTTCTAATAAGTCAGTGCTGTTCACTAGGGGAATGAGCTGCCCTGTGATGCTAGGATCTCTCTTTTATTTGAACTGTTTGTCAGGAGTGTTATGGGAGGGATTATGATGTTGGAGGGAGGTATCCAACTTCCAGGTGCCATCCACACTTGAGAGGCTAAAGTTCCAAGTTATATCTGTTTACCTGTTACTTTAACACTGTGAGTTTCCCTAGGCTTCCCCAGTCCAGTAAGGAGGAGAATGGAAAAGTGGGCATTATTAGAGATGCACTCCATGCTGTATCTGTTCTGCCAGATTATTGACCTTGGAAGGACGTGTCCTTCAGTCCTCTCTGTGCTCAGATAGAATTCTTTCTGTAAGGTTCCTCCTTTTCCCTTGCAAATAGACTCAGACCTCTAGGCCAGCCCAAGCCAATCTGAGTCCCTAGAATATGAGCCCAACTCGCCCTTAACTAGTACTCACACTCCTTGATAACTATGTTGTTTGCATTTCATATCCATAGGTCTTATATGCCCAAAGCCATCATAAATACCCGGAAGGCAAGGCCATCTCTTCTGATGTGAAGCACGTCCCCCATAATGCAAGGATTAGGAGTGCATGCTCTAAAGTCAGACAAACATGGGTCCAAATTCCAAATTCCATTTCTCTCCTTTATTAGCTGTGTGAGCTTGAACAAGACATTAACCTCTCTGGGGCTCCTTGCCTGTAAAATGGGAGTGATAACAATACCTGTCTCATAGGTTGTTGTAATAATTAAATAAAATATACAAGTGAAGAACTTAGCAAAATGTTAACCCAGGTCAAATGCTCAACATACATTAGCCACTAATACTCTGCTATGAGTATAATATTGAATCAACTATCTTTGGCTGCTGCCCACTCTTCAGCCAGGGTTTTCCCTGAGCTCTGCACTCTGGCCTCCCTCCCCAGCCCCTGAGTCCCTCCCTTTGGGTTTCACCAGGAGCTGTTCTTTTCAGCACCCTACTTTCTCTTGAGTGAACCCCACCATTAGCTGTGGCCACTGTTCCTGCATCCCACCATCTTCAGGGCACATCACTCTCTCTTTCCTCCCACACAAAATCATTCCAATTCTAGCTTTCAGATTTTTCTTATTTCAGAAATATCTGAAGCTGTTCTCTCATATGCCTTGCATTTTAACAACTTTCATTACTATTGCTCATTTTGATCTGTTTAATAACATGTTTTAAACTAATCCCTCGTAATAAAAGGATTTCATTACTAATGGAGACAGCTGCGTAATGCAGCTAAGTTCATTAGTTTTACTTTTCTGATGAGGCCTGCCGGAGTCAAAAGTTCTGCAACTCTGCAGAGTTTTGGCAGGAAGCGTCACCTGGGTATGCTGAGAAGAAAGAAATGTCCAGCGCGGGGACAGAGCCACAGGCTGCAAAAAGAAAGGTAGAGTTTGTGTCTGCAAAGACTGGGTGGAATGGGCAGAGGAATCCCTGTGTGGAGGCCAGGTGATAACTGTGAGAAGGAATAGCAAAGCCTTGATGGAGACAAGATAGTGAACCGTGAGCCAGGAGCTCCTATGATGGTGAGCAATTAAGGTTTACAGGCCCTATCTGCCTGTCTGCTCCCTTGCAGAGATAATGACACCTACCTCTCTACCTTGGCAGTTGTCTGTTACTATACACATCACGTGATATTTACTTATCTAACAGATTGAAGGCACTATGTCTTATTCACCTCTGTATTCCTAGTATCTAGCCAGCACAAGGAGGTGTTTGCCAAACTGAAACAAATTCTTTTCCCTGTGTATTTTCTCTCAATGTGTTCTCTCCTGAATACGTGGAGCTTCAACAGCCAAGTCTAGGCTGTTGACAGAAACTGCTATCTCCACACTTGACCTCTAGAGACCCACCTGTATCTCTAAGTGTCCACTTGCCTCTCCATGTGACTGTCTGTCTCATATTCACCTTCTACTTCATCTATCTAAAGCTGGATTTCTCACCTTCCCCTGTATCCCACCCCTCTTACCACCCCTGAAACTTTCCAAGTGTTATTCATTCCAGTGAATGGCACCACTGTACACTCAGTTGAAAACCTGGGAGTTATCCCTGCTATCTCTCTATGCCTTACTGCTGTGATCCAATTAGTCACTAGTCTGTATGGATTTTACCCATTAAATAGAGTTTGAAACCATCCACTTCTCCCCCAATGACTTTACCACCACCTCTCTGAGCTACAGCCATCCCTCATCTGAACTCTAATTTATACCGAATGCCACATTATTCTCCAACCAGGAGCAAGAGTGATCTGTTGGGTCACATCACGCCCCTGCTCTATGGCTTTTAACCTAAGAGCAATCCCATTAACATCCTTAATGTGGTCCATGGGTCCCTCCCTGGAAAGAGCGGCCCCTTCTTATCTTCCGGCCTCATTTAGTGTCATTTACTGCGTGACTCTCAGACTTCCTGGGCGCCTTTTATTTTAGTTCCTCCAACACATCAAGCTGCTTCCCTCAGAGCCTTGGCCTTTGCATTTCCATGAAGATCTCTGAGTGGCTCATGTGTAACTGGCAGTATGCTAAGCATTTACATAAATTTTTTTTTTTCCAGACAGAATTTTGCGGGATTTTAGCTGCTTTAGAGTTTAGCTGGGATTACAGGCTCTTGCCACCACGCCCGGCTAATTTTTGTATTTTTAGTAGAGATGGGGTTTCACCATGTTGGTCAGGCTGGTCTCGAACTCCTGACCTCAAGTGATCCATCTGCCTCAGCCTCCCAAAGTGCTGGAATTACGGGTGTGAGCCACTGCGCCTGGTCATTTACATACATTCTTTCATTTAAAAATCACAACAAAGCTAGAAAACAAGCACTCTTCTATCTCCATTTTATAGATGAAGAAATTGAGGCTCAGAAAGATCAAGGTGCTCATCAAAGGATTCAGACCCAGCTGTGGCCCAGTCCTTGTGGCACAAGCCAAGTGCTAACAGGAGTGTTTGTCAACTCTTTTCCCAGTCAGATGTCCAAGTCAGCAGAGGGGACTTCCTCCTCAACCAGGGAGTTAGTCCTGGCCCAACAGGGAAATGGTTACGGATCTTTATCATTTTTCTCTTTCTGCAACCTCTTCCTTGTTCTTCTGGCAAGACACAGACCCTCTCCCACCTAGCCAGACGTAGTAGACTGAGCAATTCCACGCATCTGCGCCACTCCCACCTCCTGCTGCCCCTAAACAAATCAGATCATAATCTCTGGAACCTGTAAACGTCACCTAATATGGCAAAGACTCTGCAGCTGTGATTAACTTCAGGCTCTTAAGATGAGGCCATTACCCTGGCCCGGAAAGCAATCTTCTAAGAGGGAGGTACGTACAACAATATAATTATAGTTAAAAATACTTTATTGTATACTTGAAATTTGCTAAGATGGGAGATCTTAATTTTTTTCACCTAGGAAAGAAAAAGGGAGGCAGAGGAAGGTTTGAGCACAGACAGAAGAAAAGGCAGTGTGAATTTGAGACCAGCCTGGCCAACATGATGAAACCCCGTCTCTACTAAAAATATAAAAATTAGCCAGGGAGTGGTGGTGTGCACCTGTAATCCCAGCTACTCAGGAGGGTGAGGCAGGAGAATTGCTTGAACCTGGGTGGCAGAGGTTGCAGTGAGCTGAGATTGAGCTACTGCACTCCAGTCTGGACGATAGAGAGAGACTCCATCTTAAAAAACAAAGTAAAGCAAAACAGAGCAACAAAAAACAAAACAAAAACAACAACAACAAAAAAACAGGGCAATGTGATCACTGAGGCAGATTGAAGTGATGTGGCCACAGGCCACAAGCCAAGAAATGCCAGCAGCCAGCAGAAGCTGAAAGAGGCACGGAATGGACTCCCCAGAACCTCTGGAGGGGGTACAGCCCTGCTGATGCCTTGACTTCAACCTAGTAATACATATTTTGGACTTTTGGCTTCCAGAACTCTGAGAGAATAAATATCTGTTGTTTTAAGCCCCTCACTACACGTGAGAATGGGCCCAGGGCTGCTGGCCACAGTTTTCAACTTTGTAGAAAAGTTGATCTGATCAAAGTATACCCATACCACAGAGAATGAAGGTGGGTGGAGGTTCCAGTCATCCCAGAGGCTAGCTGCTTGCCCTCTGCCCCACTCCTCATGTGTACATATTCATGGATAGTCTTTTCCCCTTTCTTAAGGATGCAGACTTTTATCAGCAGTGATCACTCTTTCACCAGAGTGGCTCTGGCTGCATTTCCAGGAATAATTTGGTCCAGACCTGCCTCCCATTGTAATTGGCTAGTTTACCATATGGCATAGACTAGTGCTGTGAGCCCAGGGGTCTCTTAGTATAACCTAGGCTCTGCAGTGGTAATCAATACCTGCCCCACAACTTCAGTGACTTAATGTAGCAAATGTTCACTTCTTGCTCACACAAAGTCCAAGGTAGTGTGGCTGCATTCCTGTGATAACTCAGCAATCCAGGCTGCTTCCAACCTGCAAGACCTCCATCTCAGTTCATGGCCTCTGTGGGCACATCAGCACCCCTGAGCTCAGGAGCTCATGAAGAAGTTACTCCCACTCTTTGTTTGTTTGTTTGTTTTTGAGACAGAGTCTCACTCTGTCGTGCAGGCTGGAGTACAGTGGCACAATCTCAGCTCACTGCAACCTCTGCCTCCCAGGATCAAGCAAGTCTCACGCCTCAGCTACCCAAATAACTGGGATTATAGGCACAAGCCACCATGCCTGGCTAATCTTTGTATTTTTTGTAGAGACAGGATCTTGCTGTGTTGCCCTGGTAGGTCTCAAAATCCTGAGCTCAGAGCAATCCACCCAACTCAGCCTCCCAAAGTGCTGGGATTCCAGGCGTGAGCCACCGTGCCTGGTTCACTCCCACTCTTAACTGCACTCAAACAGATGGCACAACGTATCCCTTCTGTTTATAGCTCATTGACTGCAACGAGTCACCTGAGTCTGAACTTAACTGCTAAGGAGGATGAGGAATGTTGATATGAGCACTAGAAGAAGTGGAAAATGGATATAGTAAGATTTACAAATCAATACTATAGGGAGGTCACCCCAATTTTGCTAGTGGATTCTAGGCTCAAAGGGAAATCTCATCATACGTGAAAAATTGCTGGGCATGGTTTCAGCAAATATGTCAGCAGAGCAAAGACAACATGAAGAAACTATGAGGCTAGATGTTATAAGTGAGACTGGGTAGGAAATTAATGATAACTCACTCAGGACTAAGACACCTAGCTCATTAGTTAAATCTGTCTGCAGAGGAAAGATCAAGGAAGAGGTTTGGAAAGCACTTATCACAGTAGCCCCTGACAAGAATATTCTGTCTGTCTTCATGCAGAATCTGTAGGCTGGCATACATTCCTGAAAATCCTGAGATACTTGGGAAACTCTTTATGAACAGGAATAATGATAAAATTAGTTTGGGGAAATGAGGCTTGAGCACAAAAAACATTTTCCAAGGGTTGTGGGTAAGTAACAATGATGAGTGAAACACAATACACTTCATCAAGCAAGTATGAATGACCAACTCCATGCTGGGCTCCGTGTGGGGCCTCAAGAATCACTGCCAGCTGAGGCCCAGCCTGAGACTGGCACATGCTGCTCCTTCTGCTTGAAATGTCCCTTTCCACTGGGCATGGTGGCTCATGCTTGGAATTCCAGTACTTTGGGAAGCTGAGGCAGGTAGATCACTTGAGGTCAGGAGTTTGAGACCAGCCTGACTAGCACTGGCAAAACCCTGTCTCTATTAAAAAGACAAAAATTAGCCAGGCATGGTGGCCCGTGCCCGTAATCCCAGCTACTCAGGAGGCTGAGGCAGGAGAATCGCTTGAACCCAGGAACTGGAGGTTGCAGTGAGCCGAGATCAGGCCATTGCACTTCAGCCTGGGCCACAGAGCGAGACTTGGTCTCAAAAAACAAACAAACAAACAAACAAACAAACAAACAAACAAACAAACACCCTTTCCTTTTTCTCTTTTCTTCCTTTAGTGAACTCTTCCTTTCTTTAAAAGTGCAGCTCAATTGTTTTGTTTGTATTCATGTAGTTTGTAATTATATATTGCTATACAACAAATAGCCCCAAAATTTTGTGGCTTAAAAAACTTACCATGTATTATCTCACAGTTTCTGTGCAATCCAGGAATCCAGAAATGGCTTAGTTGGATGCCTCTGCCTCAAGGTCTGTCACAAGGCTGTAGAGTGTCTTCCAGGGCTGAAGGCTCAACCTGGGGACTTCTGTGATTGTTAGTGGGATTCAGTTTCTTGAGGACTGTTGAAATCCTCACTCGTTGACTGGAGGCCAACAAGTCCTCTGCCGCTAGGACCTCTCCATAGGGCAGCTCATAAAAGGGCAATTGGCTTTACTCAGAATGCGTGAGAGAGCACGAGACAGCACGCAAGATGAGAGCCACAGTCTCTTTGGAAAACAGAGGCAGGCTCTTTGAGTCTGTTTGTCATCTCAGAGGTGATATCTATCACTTTTGCCATATTTTCCTCATTAGAAGCATGGCACTCAAGGCTAACCCATGCTCAAGGGGCAGGGGTTACATAAGTGCTTGAATACAGGAGGAAGAGATCACTTGGGCTGTCTGAGAGGCTGCCTGCCACATGCTCCTTTCTCCAGGTTGGAGCAGCTGGCAGATAGAGAAAGAGGGAGGAAATTGTATAGCCTGTACAACATCTCTAACTTAAAGTCTTCCCTAATCTTCTCCCAACAATGTCCCAGATTCTGATTTGCTGCTTAGAATCTGAGAGCTGAAATGGACTTTAGAAATTATCTTGTCTACTGTCCTTATTTTATAGAAGATGAAAAAGACATAGAAGGGGTGTATGACCTTTCAATAGGGATGGAATTATTTGCAGAGTGGGACCTAGAACTCAGGTCACTTGCTTTTTCCAAGTGGACTCCAAACTTCTACTCTCTCCCACTTACTGTCTTCCTGATCTTTTACAACTTGATCAGCATTGGTCATTTTATAGAAATTATTCTCTCGAAGGTCACCGAAAAACTTCTTGGTCAAGCATTCAATCATGATTTACTTCTTGAGTTCTTACCTCTTTCGGCTTCCATGAGACCACACAGGTCTGGTCCCAGGTTCTCTTAGTCCTCCCCTGTACTAAGCAAAAAGTTTTACAATATCCCAGAGACTCACTTCTTTGCCTTTGCCCTTTTCCTGACATCTAAGTCTTTGATGGACTTACGTGGTCTCAGGGCTTTGACGATCACTTCCCCTTGCCTTGACCTTGAGTTGCACTCCAGTCCCCCAATATCTAAGTGCCTGGTGGGCGTGTTCACTGACATGTCAATGTTAATCATATACAAACTCATCCACGATAGTATGAACACCTCCAACTACCATGTGTTGAACTCATATATGTGCCAGGTCCTATGTTAAGTGATTTAATTATGTTTTCCTATTTAATCCTCCCAAGAACACTCCACAGTAAATAATAATCACATTTTGTAGAAGAGAAAACTAGGCTTAGAGAGGTTAAAGTGACTTGTATGATATCCTATAACTTGCAACTGATCCATGTTATTTTGATTCCAAAATTTTTAAGCAGTGTACTCATGATCTCCCTGAAACTGCTCCTTCTGGACTGTTTTATTTCTGTTTCTGTTTTGCCCTTTGCCAATGGATTCAAAATCTTGGAGTTTATATCATGTGGAACGCCTCTGTGTCTTTGTATGTGTTCTTTCTGCCTGAAAGGCCCTTTTCCTTTTTCTTTCTTATTTATTTTATTTATTTATTTATTTATTTATTTATTTATTTATTTATTTATTTATTTATTTATTTATTT
>NC_045449.1:28062145-28167335 GCF_002776525.5 Piliocolobus tephrosceles
TTTATTTATTTATTTATTTATTTATTTATTTATTTATTTATTTATTTTGGAGACAGTCTTGCTCTGTTACCCAGGCTGGAGTGCAGTGGTGCGATCTTGGCACACTGCAACCTCCACCATCTCCTGAGTTGAATAGATTCATATGCCTCAGCTTCCCAAGTAACTAGGACTACAGGTGCCCACCACCACGCCCAGCTAATTTATTGTATTTTTAGTAGAGATGGGGTTTTGCCATGTTGCCCTGGCTGGTCTCAAACTCCTGAGTTCAGGCAATCCACCCACTTTGGCCTCTCAAAGTGCTAGGATTACAAGTGTGAGCCACCACACCCGGCCCGTTATCCTAATCATCAGCATGCATCTCCTCCCTGGACCTCCTCCCCTCTCTCCTGTCACCACACTAAGATTATTACTTCTTCCATGGTGTTGTATGGCCAAGTCACAGTGAGCTTGACATTTGCCTCATTGGCTAGGTCTTTACATAGGAACCAAGGTATCCTAATGTTGAAATGGTGCCAGAGAATGCCCCTATGACACTAGCTAATCCCTGAGCTATAATGGCTTGGATATCTGTGGGCATCCCTCTGCATGGTATATTCTACAGAAGCAGAGACCGTAACTGTTCATCTTTGTAGCTCCTGTCCTGGCAACACACACATGATGGTAAACTAGTCATCTTTAATGCATCTCATTCCTTTAATTCCCACAGCTAATTAGTAGATAAGCCCTGCAGACTGTTATTTGTTAGATTTTTCATATCTCTTTCTCAATTTCAATTTCTCCAGTCCCCAACCCAAGTCTGTGTCTCCTACCTCTCATGCAGCCCATTGCAATCACTTCCAAACTCGCCTGCTGGGCAGCTCCTTGCTCCCTTGTCCAGTTCATTCTGATGATCTCTATTCTATTTACATTTCTTTGTACACACTGCTTGCCTGCTCAATGGCTCCCTGGTGCCTACATAATAAAACCCAAGCTCCTGATCTTAGCTTTCAATACCTTTCCCAATGCACCTTAACGACTTAACACACCCTCTGGTATCAGAGTCACTGTGGCACTATATAAATGACCTGTTGTAGCCATTCGCCATGGCTTTAATGCTCCTCTGAGTTCCACTTCCATGTCATCGCTCATGCTCTTCCTTCTGCTTGGAATGTTTTTCCTTCTCCCCTCAACATATATGAACTGTACCCTGTCTTCACATCTCAGCTTAATCCTCACTTCTCCCCCAGCCTTCTCTAACCACCTGAGCCATAGCAACTTTTCTCATCCACTGTAGGAGAAAAAGCTTGAACCGCACTATCTGAGAGCTATGGGTCAACATTCAAACCACTGACTAGTTGTGCTGCCTTGGGAAAGTTATAAAACCTCTTAGGCTTAGCAAAATGGGAATAATAAAACCTATCTCATAGGGCTGTGGAGAGGATGAAGTAGGGGAATATATGTGCTGAAAGGAAGTTCCAGTTGGTGACCTAAGGTGTGGCATCCTAAGATTCAGATGGAACCAGGCAAACTGGGGGATCCATAGAGTAGATCAACAATGTCATTCTGCACCAAGAGAAAGAACTCATCATCCATGACGTCTAAGAGTTCAAGTCACTGGGCTTGACAAAGGCCATACGTTGGTGACAAGGACCAAGCATGGAATGAAGGGTCTGGGCCAGGGGATCATGCTTCTGGATTTAAACTCCAACACTTCTACTTAGTCATGTAATCTTGGGCAAGTTTATTCACCTCTTTATGTCTCTCTTTCCTTGTTTCCAAAGTAGAGATTAAATATGGAATCTATTTGATAGGATTAATGTGACAATAAGTGAAACATGCATAAAGAGTTTAGCATACCTCTGGCAGACTGTAAGCTTTTAATAAATGCTAACTAATATGTTTTACATGGTTATTCTCCAGCCTAGCCTCTATATGGAGTTGGCTTCATCCCAGGGTGACGGGGCTGTAAGTAAAAATGGAAAGAGATGTTTCACTAATCATCCCTGGGAGAGCTCAATGGGAGCAGAGGGAAGCCTGCTCCTAGTATCTGTTACAGAAGGTAGTGCAGGTGAGAATGCTGCCCCAGAAAACAGCCTAAAACTGGGTCACCCATCAGAAGGAGTAGAGCATCAGCTCTCAGCCCTGGCTGCAAGTTAGAATTTGGTGATTTCAACAAATGCTGATACTTGGACCTCACCACCAGAGTTTCAGATTCAAATTACTCGGCTGGGCCCACATATGCATATTTTTTGAAAGCCTCTCAGGTGATTCTATTGTGTAGCTAGGGTTGGAAAACACTTGGTCAAGAAAAGACAGTAGTCAAGGTTAGAATAATATGAACAGGATATGAGGGACAGAGAAAGAAGAGGTTCAGAGACTAGAGCAGAGCTGAGGGGACATGATCCCAGAGACAGGGCTGGGACTAGGGTGAGCCAAGTGAGGCACCCAGGGAAGAAAAGTTTGTGGAGAGTGAGTGCTTCCTTAAGTTTTGTACCTTAGACTCCTAACTTGCTTCACCTTAGAACAGTCCTGCCTGGAAACATTCCTGGGGGCTTGCAGCAATGTCTTAAATGTTTCCCGTGGATGCTGGTATTGGTTGGTCATGTCTTTTTTGAAGCATGTATACAAAAAGGGAAAAGACTAAATTTCTACTATCATTAATCATGCATCCATCCACCTACCCATCTACCCATCCATCCTTCCATCCACCTACCCACCCATTCATTCATTCACCCATCCGTCCACCCATCCATTCATCTTTCCATCCATCCTTCCATCCATTCATCCTTCCCTCCCCACCTTCACCATCCATCCACCTATCTATCCATCCTTCCACCCACCTACCCACCCATCCACTCGTCCGTCCTTTATTCATTCATCTTTCTATCCATCCATCAATCATCCATTCCTCCACTCACCCACCCATTCCCCCACCCACCCTTCCATCATCCTACTCACTCATCCATCCATCCATCCATCCATCCATCCATCCATCCATCCATCCGTCTTTCCATCTGTATTAGTCCATTTTCACACTGCTGATAAAGACATACCTGAGACTGGGCAATTTACAAAAGAAAGAGGTTTAATTGGATTTACAGTTCCACGTGGCTGGGGAAGCCTTACAATCATGGCAGAAGGCAAGGAGGTCAAGTCATATTTTATATGAATGGCAGCAGGCAGAAAGATCTTGTGCAGGAAAACTGTCCCTTATAATAATGATCAGATTTTGTGAGATTTACTCATTATCACAAGAACAGCATGGGAAAGACCTGCCCCATGATTCAATTACTTCCTACAGGATCCCTCCCACAACACATGGGAATTCAAGATGAGATTTGGGTGGGGACTCGGCCAAACCATATCACCATCCATCTGTCCATCTATGTATTTGTCCATCCAGTCACTCCTCATTCACCTATTTATTCATTTAATAAAAATATATTGAGAGCCTATAATATGTAGATGCTTTTGTGGGTATGTTGGGAATTCTGTCTCTGGCCTTATGATGGGGAAGACCAGAAACTTTGGAGCCAGGTTCTGGGATAGAGGAGCAAGGTGATTTTCCCATGAGATGCCTGGTAATTTGGAAGAAAGAGCAATGACTTTGGCATTTACCGGTTGTGGGATTTTGACCACACTTCTTAATCTCCCCAGAACACACTTCCAAAATGTATGAAATGGGAACATTAGGTGGTGGGGATGACTAAATAAGCACCTAATTATGTAAGGCCTGATTCATAGTAGATGTTTATAATAAAGGCCAGAAAAGCTGTAAATGGAAATGGTAGAACCGTCAGGCTCTTGCTCACTTTTTAATCAATTGGAGGAGAACATCAGATTTTCCTTACCTAAATTGACCTCATCATAACCAGAGAAACTTAAAACTTGAGATTACAAGGAATGGTCATTTAGTCTGATTCCCTCATTTTACAAATAAAGAAACAGGCCCAGAGAGGGGCAGTGCCTTGGCCAAGGATGTGTAGCAAGTGACTGACTCAGGGCATTGGAAGAAGCTCAGGAAACTTAGTCCAAGTTCTCATTACGGCATCCAGGAGCAGATGCACCACTGCCTTCTGCTAAATAGAAAATCAACCTTCATAACAATTATGGTTCTGAAACTGGAATTGTCACAATAGAGACAAGGATCAAAATGTTACATTTCTTGAATATCTGCTATGTAGTAGGCATACACATGCATGTTATCTCACTCAATCTTTATAAGAACGCATGAAATGAAGTATTATGATTATTTTCTTTATTTTATGGATGTGGGAAACTGAGGCTCAAATAGATTAAGTGATGTTCTCAGGAACTCATTGCAGGGAAGTGGTGGTGCTGGGCTGGGACCTAGGTCTATGTGACTTCAAAGCTCATACTCTCTGGGCTTTACCTCATTGCCCCACTTATAGAAGTGGCCCCAAAATAATTTATAAACATCTATGTGCCTAGGACTGGCCTTGAATCACTCATGTGAGTCGAAGGTAGAGGATTGATAGCATTTCTCCTCATGGAGACATAGTTAGATCACCTGTCTAACAGTCTTTCATATAATCCTGAAAATATATCTGAAGGAACTTCAGTGATGGAGATAGGCATTGGGAAATTTACCTATCCCACTTCTCTACCTCCTCCAGTACCTGAAATTATGCCATTAGCAGTTCATTTCTTTGGCTGATTTGTGGCTCTCATCCTGAATTTCTAGAAATAGGGATGAAGGCACTGTAGGTCATAATAACTAGGCACAACTGAGTTTATGCTTCCCTCTCCCACCTGTTGAATTGTGACTCATCTTTCAAGGCCCAGCACAAATGTCACCAAACACAAGAACTTACAACATATTCTGAGTCACCCCTCTGTGCTGTGGGATAGCAACACGAGGATGATTGAGGAAGCACAGGTCCTGCCTAGATTGTTCACTGCCTGGTGTGAGGCCAGCTGAGAAAATGCACAATTACAATGCAAGGTGGAAAAGACAACAGTGGACACAATCACAGAGGTGTTCAGAGGGGGCACCCTAAAGAGGGTGGGGTCAGAGATTATGCCTGTTGCCAAATTCCCCTGGAATATAGTTTCTCCACCCTTAGTGCTCATCTAACACTTTGCATGACCCTGTCAAAGCACTTATCTAGGCTGGCCATTTGTGAAGGTCCATTTCTTTGTCTGTCTTAGGATGTGAGCTCCTTTGGTAGAACTCACTCTGCTCTGTGGTCCCTGTAACTAGCAAGGGACCTTACATGCAGCAGGTGCTCAGTAAATGACAATTGAAGGAAAGAATTGGTGGAAATATGGGACAGTCTAAAGATAAGAGATTGGCGGCAGGATTAGGAAACTTAGAGGAATGATATAGACATGTGAGGGGAGAGAAGCTGGTGGCAGCAAGTTCCTCTAAAGAACATTGGACCTTGGGATCCTAGAGAAAGAGATTCATCAGCCTCCCATCACCCCATCAGCACAAGGTCAGTGCAACAAGAAAGCTGAGGGCATAGTTCAAGGCCTAGCTAGAGGAGCCCCATTAGGCATTTTTCATCTTCCACTTCTATAACACTTTGATTTGCTCTTCGTGTTGATTGAGATCCCAGTTTTGTTGTAAATAATTAACTGCATCATATTTTAAAATCTTTCTTTAGTCGAATCTCATTCTTTTTGAGTCACAGTGATTTATATTTGCCAAATAATGACCTTCTCAATCAGGATCATAGTGGAAAAAAAACATTAGAGTCTGAAGTTTCCCATGATGGTGGGAGCAGTGCAGGGAATGGAGGAAGCACAGGGAGATGCCTCTGTCTGTTCTCTTTTCTTGGGATCCTGACATTAACTGACTCTATGTTTTTGTTTTTCCTTGGCTTGACCACCTTCTAACATATCATATAGTTTATTTGTATACTGTGTATATTCTTTATTGTTTATCTTCCCCTTCTACATTAGAATGAAAGCTCTAAGAAGTTAAGAATCTTGTCTATTTTGTTCACTGATGTATCTCCAACATTTAGAATGGGCCCTGAAATATGACAGGTGCCCACTAAATACTTGTTGAGTGAACTAATAAATAAAAGAGCATGAGTTAAACAATATAAGTTTCAGAAGCCACCCTGGATAAAGGGAAGAGATAACTTACAAAGTTTCAATTCCATGACTTTTGGAAACCCATTGGAACCAAGACCGTATTGAGCCTCTTGGTGATGGTGGTAGCAGTCATTGTGGTTATGATACTGACGATAATAGTAAAGGTGATTATGTGATGATGGTGGTGATGGTGATGATTATAATAATGATGAAGGTGATGATGGCAGTGATGATGGTGATGGTGGTGGTGGTGATGATGATGATGGTGTTGGTGATGGTGATTATGGTGATGATGGTGTTGGTGATGATGAAGAGAGAATGAACTCCCCCACCCTTGAACCTCAGAGTCAATGGAGTTTTTTCACATCCTTTTCACTTTGGTCTTCACAAAATCTTTCAGAGCTAGCAGCAGCCAACATGATTGCCACCTTTTTCAGAAACCACTAGGATTTAAAGTGATGAAGTGACTTGCCTAGGGCTACTCAGTCACTGAAGAGAGAACCAAGATGGCAACTCAAGTCTTATTGCCCAGAACAAGCTACCATTTACTGATTTCCTCTTGTGTGCTAGGCACCCTGCGAAGGGCCTTGCATTCCTCTCTTCTGGGAATCTGGGAGTCATAACTGGGACATATCACCACAGAGGCCTTGCAGGTGATTTAGGTTCAGATAGTGATGCTGCTATTTTGTGGTGGCCATTTTTTACTGTGTATCCAGAGAAGCAGAGAAAAGCAGGCTGGAGAGAGAGAGAGGAGAATACAACACAGAGATGAGCGAAGATGAAGGATCAAATGGTCACAGGGAAAGAAATATGGGGTTGGAGGTGCTGTGGTTCCTGATGGTTTCCTGGGCCTTGAGCTCTGTCCTTCATGAGGCTCTTCTTTTTCTACTGCCTCTGGGCTTTACTTATAAATCCCACTTTAGCCAAGATGGCATTACAAGGAATATGTTCACTTCAAACAAAGGATCTCTGACAACCTGTTTGCTTAGGCCTCAAGAAATCAACCAGACAAGACTCCTTTACTGGAGGATAGCCAAAGGCACACTGGGGTGGGGGGCGATGAGGAGGAGGGCTCATCCTTGCAATTCCCAGTGATTACATCCCCCTTCCCCCTCTGTCTCCCTCTTCTACACTCTCTCCTGACCCAGACCAACCCACTCTCCATCCTTGGGTGGTGTTAGGAACAGCAGCAAAAAATCTCTGATCACCATCTAGATCCCAATATTGCCTGTTCCCCACTGCATGCTGGCCACCATATGCAGGCATGGTGTCCAGACTTCATCAGTGACTATGAATCAGCTTTTGCTTTCAGTGTGGTCACAGTTTTATGATGCCCCTTCCCCTTAATCTCATCATAAGCGTCCTTTTCGCAGCCTCCTGGCATTTCTGATGGGAGAGAAAGCCACAGGCAGAAAGCCCCCCAAGAGTCGGCTCTCCTAAAGGGAGTGTGTGTATGTGTGTGTGTGTGTGTGAACCATGATAGTGGTGGGCAGGACCACACCATCCCTGGCCACCACTCTGCCCTACACAGCACTGAAAATCTCAGTTTTTGGGGGAATAGAAAAGTGAACTCTGCAGACAAGCCTGGGACCCTATCTGCCTCATTAGTTAACTTCCCAAGAAATTTCTCTGAGAAGGGAACAAAATAAGCAGACCTGGGTTACCATAGAGACCTGTCTGCACAGGTCTGGGCCAGATGTCTGTACTAGACCATACATTATTAATTTCTTCCTTGCCAGTGAGGAGGTTGGTCTGGGTTAAGACTGCAAACCACTAAATTTGGTTTCCCCACCAATTTCTCTCTTTTCTCCTCAAATTGCAAAGTCATCTTGATAGGAGATTCTTGAGGTAGGATATATGGAAGGGACCTGAGAGATGGGAGCTAACAGATTGGCTGAGGTTCTCTGTGTGTGAGGTGCCAGGTTCCTTGTTCCACCTACATGTCCTTGCTGAAGATCTCATTATGAGGAAGCAGCAGTGCTCAGGGAATCCGTCAGGGTCTAAAATTTTAACAATGTGGACTATCTTCAGATCAGTCTTCTGGTATGGGAAGACCAAGCAAAAAGAAGTGAGCTTAGAGGACAGTAGAAATGAGTTTGAGGGGAAGAAGCTAAAGAGAAATGTGGAGGGTGAATGTTGGCTGGAGTAGATTTGTGTCATTCATGAGTGTTGGTGATCTCTCTGACTCCACTCCCTTCCGAAATATACCTGATAATAGGGAGATTTATGAGCCAGAAATCTCTGTTTTGGAAAAAACTGGAGCTTCTATTCTGAGAGCTGAAAAAAATGTAGCATCTCCTTAGAACCATGCAATCAACATACAATCAAGACTTTTAAAAAGATCATTTATTACCATTTGATTCCATTCCAAGGCCTATTCTATGCAAACCACTGTCCAGGAGCTGAGTCGCTCAGATCTTCCCTTTCACCTGTCCTCACTGTTAACTCTTTCTGTTTCCTACCTGCCCCCCATCCCTGCCACCCCTGCCAGCCGCTCTCTTTTACAAGCAGGTGTCTCTGCTATCAAACTGCCTATAGGTTGAGTTATGATGGTTTGGCCACATGGTTTGGTAACAAACACTTCCGAAATCTCAGTGGATTCTCAGTGGATTAAAACACACAGATTTATTTCTCACACTACACGTCTAAAGCAGGTCACTGGAGGGATGCCACATCATTGTGACTCAGGGGCCCAGGCTGACAGGGTCTAGGCTCAGGGGCCATGTGAATAACATCACCATCTCAACACTTAACAGAGGAGAACACAAGGGGAATCACATGCCAGCCTTGAAGTGCTTCCATCCAGGAAGGCTACCTGTCACTTCTACTCTTATTTAACTGGCCAAAGGAAGACACACAGATGTGCCTAACTCCATAGGGCTAAAGAAGCATAATCTTCCCTTGTGTTGGAAGAAGAAGAGAACCAGAACTGCTGGTAAGCACTACCAATGTGTGCTTTGCCATCTATAATCTACCTCCCGAATTCTTCTCTCCCCCTCTTCCCTCTCTGATCATCTATCTGAACTCCATTCCTTGATCCCTTGCCATTCTAGTGCTATCCTCTTCCATCCCTTCCTTTGTCTCCATGCCCTTCTCCCTAACTCTGCCACTTCCTGGCTCCTCTCCTGCCCTGCTTCGTCTGTTTCCCACTCAGCCCTTGATGGTCATGCCTCTATCACTTGGCTGCATTGGATAGATGTGATGGAATACAACCTCAGCTCTAACTCTGCAAGTTTCTCTTGCCCCTAATTGAGCTTAATGATTTATGTCTTGTAATGCACACAAATGGGCAAGAATTCCTGGATCTCATTAATAATTTTAAGTATGCCAGAAGTAGGATGTTAAATCCTAAGCAAAAATTAAATGACCATAAAATCTTTGTTCGCTTCCCAGGAGACAATCCTGTTTCAACTTGACAGCTTAATTAAATGCTGGGTAAATTGGACACAACACTTTTAATAAACAGGACTTGGCAGGCCTGGAAAGGAGATAGCAGAGAGGTGAGGATGGGAGAAAATGAAGCTCAAAAAGTAACAAAAGGAAATTAAGTTATGAGAGGTCTCTCTCCCACAGTGTGACCTTTCTGGGAGCTTCAGATATCTTTAAATGACACGAATAACCCAGAAGATTGTGAAAGAATTGATTCTCTTCTTTGACTCCAGTTTCCTCCAGGGCCATGTTGTTCCACAAGGCAAGAAAGCCGTTGTCCAGAAATATTCTTGGAGGTCTTTGCAAAATCTCCTTTGGGTCGATGTTTGACTCTTCCTGGACCAAGTTTCTTGCAAGCCTCAAGCCCACTGGGAAAGTGGCTGGTAGGCTGGAGAAGGGGGATTAGATCTAAGGGGCCACACTGTATAGAGGGCTCCATGCACAGGCTCAACTTTTAGTCTCCATATTTTCCTCTACTTTATGGTTTTGCCTTACCCTGGATAAGGCTTTTTGATCATGACTTTGTTTATTTTTTATTTTATTTTTTTAAGTTCCAGGATGCCTGTGCAGGATGTGAAGGTTTTTTACATAGGTGAACGTGTGCCATGGTGGTTTGCTGCACATATCAACCCATCACCTAGGTATTAAGCCCAGCATCCATTAGCTCTTTTCCCTAATGCTCTTCCCGCCACTGTCCCCCAACAGGTCCTAGTGTGTATTGTTCCCCTCCCTGTGTCCATGTGTTCTCACTGTTCAGCTCCCACTTATAAGTGAGAATATGTGGTGTTTTGTTTTCTGTTCCTGTGTTAGTTTGCTGAGGATAATGGCTTCCGGCTTCATGAATGTCCCTGAAAAGGACATGATC
Organism: Piliocolobus tephrosceles; assembly: GCF_002776525.5. Classification (NCBI taxonomy): domain Eukaryota; kingdom Metazoa; phylum Chordata; class Mammalia; order Primates; family Cercopithecidae; genus Piliocolobus; species Piliocolobus tephrosceles. The sequence goes on from NC_045449.1 coordinate 28,072,485, forward strand.
TCGTTCCTTCTTATGGCTGTATAGTATTCCATGGTGTACATGTATCACATTGTCTTTATTCAGTATCATTGATTGGCATTTGGTTTGATTCCTTGTCTTTGCTACTGTGATTAGCAAAGTGCTGCAATGAGCATATGTGTGCATGTATCTTTCTTTTTTTTTGACTTTTTTTTTTATTATACTTTAAGTTCTAGGGTACATGTGCACAATGTGCAGATTTGTTACATATGTGTACATGTGCCATGTTGGTGTGCTGACCCATCAACTCGTCATTTACATTAGGTATATCTCTTTTTTATGGAAGTCTTTTGCACTGACTTCCATAAAACATAGAGAGATATTCTTGTTTAAAAGACCTCAGCAGCTTGAGTTGCCAAATTTGGGAAAGGAAAGGTTTAAGTGATAGAATAAAAGACTAGGCATGCTTTTTGGTTGCCTAGAACTGGAGGTGGGGACTAGGAGTGACTGCAAATTAACGAACACGGGATTTGTTTCTGGGGTGATGAAATTGATTATGGTGATGATTGCACAACTCTGTAAGTTTACTGAAAATTGTTGAATTGCACACTTGAATGAGTTTTGTAGTATGTAAATTGTATCTCAATAAAGCTGTCCAAAAAACAAACAAACAAACAAACAAAATAATAAGAAATAAATACAAGACTAAAAGTCAGGGCTCAGACAACACTTTCAGTACAAGAGCAGAGGTAGAGAATCAATCCTAGGCCTCCAGGTGAGTTTGCTTTTAGCCTCTCAAAGGCTGTCTACCTCTGGACAGAGGAGCAACATCTGAAGCAGATGGCTCAACTTCCAATCAGTTGCACTCCAGACCCTTGCCTAAGAGCTCAGTTTTGACCTGACAACTCATCAGTTCCTGTCAAATGCATGTTAAGTTGAGTGACACTAAGAGGGACAACATAGGCATCCTGTTACCACACACTCCTCTGGGCTGTGGAAATCCCAGAGAGCAGAATGTTTGCACTTTCTTTATCCTAGATACACAAAGAAATGCTTTTGCCACTGTCACCATAATATCGTTTCAGTTTTATCAAAGTTCAATGAATGAAATGACCATATAAAGATGATATAGGTATTTCTGGCTATTATATTACCCTATTACCCATTATATTACTACTTGATGTCTTTTCCATGTGACCCAATATAGCAAGTACCCTATAGAATTTAGTACCAAGAAAAAAAGTTGCTGTCCTAAAAAACTTGAATGACTTATTTGATAAGCAGTGGGAGCTACTGAACTCGTGTGGCTGCTCCTCCCCCTCCCCCTCCCTTCCCCCTTCCCCCCTCCCCCTCCTCCTTCTTTCTCCTTCTCCTTCTCCTTCTCCTTCTCCTTCTTCTCCTTCTTCTTCTTTTTCTTCTTCTTTTTCTCTTGTTTTTGTCTTGAAAGCCAGGACACTCTGGGCTAATGTTAGAGTGGAGGGACAGGCATGAGCTTGTCTCTAATACAACTGTTTTCTCTGCTCTCTGCTCTGCTGCATGCCTCTCACATTCATTCATTCAATCATCAAATGTTTCTCAAGGGCATCATATCTCCAGAGTTGGAATGATGAGTAAGACCTGGTCTTTGCCCCCATGGAGGAGGGAGACATGGGAATAATTGCAAATAGAATTGCATAGTAGGGGCCTGCTCTGGATGCTATAGGATTAGAAAAAAGAGACAATATGAATAGAGAAATAGGGTACAACTTTCCAAAGTAGCATATTAACTATTTTTTTTTTAACTTTCTGTATTATGGATGCTCTGGCATTTGTGACCTCACTAACTGGAGAGAGATTTCCCCTCCCAGGACTAGCCAATTCTTGGAGATAGCACTCCTTTCATGTGTAAACTAACCAGTTCAGAGCCCCATGCCCTGAACTATATTCTCTGTCTGGCTCTTACACCCCAGGAGACAATATTTCTCTGCTCTAATCACCCAGGGGCCAGGTACCAGACAGTTAGAGACCACCCTGCCAGCCCGAGCCTGCCAGCATTATTTACACTAGCCAATTGTAAACTTTCCCTTGCCCTCCCTTTCCAATGGAAAATGCAAAACAGGCTCTTTCCATGAAAAAATCCTGGGCCAGGCTTTCCCCTGGCTCCTTCTGCCTCCTGACCCAACCTGGTGTTGCTGTGTGTGGAGTGGTGTGCACCTTCCTCTTGGGAAATGTAAGTAATAAAAATCTTTCAATGTCATTGGCCTCTCTGTGTCATACTCAGTCACCTCCATGCATTAAAATCTGTGAGTATAATTGATATAGGTAAAGCTTGATGAGCAATTGGGAATTTTTCAAGGGTAAGAATATTCCAGAAGCAAAGTTCACTTGTGCATCCGCCCACAGACTTGATATGGGAATATTAAGGTGCTGTGTCTGATGCACACTTTCAGCTCTTTCAAGGCAGCCTGCGAACATTCCTGTTTCAATGTGGATGGGGCATAAATTATAAATAATGATGTGTGGGCCAAGTCTTATCTGTACAAGACTGGGGGTTTTCCTCAAGGTTCTGATTGCTCTTTCTTTTGTTCTGTCAAACACAGAACACAGCACTATGCAGAGTTTGAATCCTGGCTTGCTTTCTTATTAGCTGTGTGTCCTTGTACAAGTTTTTAAGCTTTCTGTGTTTCTGTTTCCTTGATTATAAAATGAGAATAACACCAATAGCCTCCTTAGAGAGCTGCCATGAGGATTAAATAGATTGAAATGTGTAAAACATTTAGAACAGTGGCCAGCAGATGGTAAGGACTATGCAAGCATTTGCTAAATTATGTTCTGAATCCCACAATGTGAGGAGTACTTATTAAGACCACGGAATCCATAAAGATGTGGAAGGTATATTCTTACCCCTAAAGAGTTTACAAGTATAATGAGAGCCTAGAGAATTCTGAATTCTGGAAAATCAAAGGACTGTTCAGGAAACTGTATTTGCAGAAGATGTTGAAAATGATGAAAGTTATAATAGACTAATGTTTTGGCCTTTCTCCAGTCTCAAATAGAGAAGGAAGTAGAGAAAGTGAAACACTGTGGAAAGAATGCCAGATTCTGAGTCTGAAAGACTTGAGTTCAAGGTCAAGGAAAGCTAGCTTCCTAGATCTACCATTTTCTAGCCACGTAATTCAGTTATTTAGTTTCTCTCTTAATTTTTTTCACTTGTATAGTGTAGATAATATTACCTACTGTAGCAGGTGGGAGCAAAAGAGATAATGATAGCAATAGCTGACATTTATTGAGCATTCGCCTATGAATTGGGCATTGAACTAAGAGTTCTCTAAGAAAACCAGCGTGGAGAAAAGGCCTATGGCTCAGTGCCCAAGGTCACTCAATAATAAGTGGCTGATCTGGGATTTGAACTCAGACACTTTGATTCCAGGATTTGTTCTAATAACTGTTATTTTACACTAAAGCTCTCAGAACTGTACTGGAACCAGCAGGCACTCATATAATGACAATCATTGTTATTAACTGTGTGGTATCTTTGATCCATTCGGCTAATGGCTCTTGATCATTTTAAGACTCCCTTCAAGTGCTGTCTTTTCTTTCCATCCCCAGAACCATCCTCCTGATACTCCCATAATGCATCACTCAGGGCAAGTATGGGCCCAATTCTCTAAAATTCTCAACTTTATATTTTCTTCAAGTGATAGAGAAAAGAGGAAAAGTTCTATAGGATCCCAGTCACATTAATAAAAAAATAATAAAATAAAGTTAGTAATGAAACAGTCTGATTAGAGAAACAATTTGAGCTTCAGGCCTTTGCAGATGAGGAAAATTAGATTGGATAAATGATTTACTCTAAATAGATTTAATGCAAACACATCGGAACCTGCAAGCCAAGCAAGCCCAAGGAATTCTGGGAGCCAGGTTGGGACTGGCTTGGCTTGGTAGCAACCCTATAGTCTCTAGCCAGGTCAACTTAGGTATTGTATCAAATGCCAGGCTGAGACAAGGAGTGTATCAGCTGGCAACCCAGCCAATGAGAAGGTGCCTAATGGCTTCCAAATGTCAGCCTGATGATATCACTTCCAAATCCTTCCTGTTCGTGGTAGGCAGGCATTTGGGGCCACCAAGACCACACCAGTTCCAAATCTGTGGCTTCCCTCCCCTTTAGAAAAAGAGTGCCACATGTACGCGACAGCCTTGGGGAATGACTTCCCACGAGTTTCCTTTCTTGCTCAGATCCTGGGCAGAGTTTGACATGCAGGAGATGGCGGTGGGACCTGTGCACATTAATCAATTTGACTGAATTGTCTTTAAAAAAGAGAGAAACTAGCTTAATTCAAAAACCAACCTTTGTTGCATTTTGTGGCTTTCCTTTTCTGTTCTGATTTTTGCTCCCCAACAAATGTCATGTTCATGTGATGCAGTGGTGGCAACACTAGGAACAGGCAGACTTGGTTCCATCTCTTCCATGCTGGGCTATAGTCGTAGGTGAAGGGTAGTGGGGAGGGTAGGATACTTCAGTACAATGTAGTGAAAAGAGGCCAGACGAGGGTGTGAATATGTCTCCGGTACTTAGCTATGTGAGCTCAGTTTGTGCATCTTTAAAACGCAGGATAAACATTAACTTACAAATACAAAGCATATGTAAAATGATGCTATAGTAGGTAACTCAATTTTTAAAAAGTCATTCAGTATTTATTAGCTGCCTGACAACACACATAGTAACTATCCTCCTTTCTCTCCCGTTTTCCACTGAGGAATAACACCTTTATCCTCCACACCCTGGATGAAAATTGATGATAAACAAATGAACAAACAAACAGTAGATTTGGAGAAGAGGTCTGGAAACCACAGAGCACCGATCTGATCTTTGCAAAACAATCAAGAAAACTTTGATGTCTCGGGTAAGGCAGTGGAGTGGAAAAGCTACACAAGTGGGGAAGAAAGGGAGCCACAGAGTGACAGATGAGAGAGGACAGGGTAAATAAATGTCCAGGCAATGCTCAGAGAGCCCAGGGAAGAGGGTGTGTACAGAATGTTCCAGTCCTGGCTGGGCGTGGTGGCCCGTGCCTGTAATCCCAGCCCCTTGGGAGGCTGAGGCGGGTGAATCGTTTGAGCTCAGGAGTTCGAGACCAGCCTGGCTAACATGGACAAACTCTGTTTCCACCAAAAATACAAAAAATTAGCCAGGAGTGGTGGTGCATGCCTATAGTCCCAGCTGCTAAGGAGGCTGAAGTGGGAGAAGTGATTGAGTCTGGGAGTCAGAGGTTGTAGTGAACCGAGATCATGCCATTGCACTCTAGCCTGGGTGACAGAGTGAGACTCGGTCTAAAAAATAAATTCTTTTTTCAAAAAAGTTCCACTCCTGAATTTCCTCCAGAGGTCATCAACTTCAATATTCAAGGCATGGGCTCCCAAAGTGAGGTGAGAGGCATCTGCAGTGGGGCATCAACACAGAAACTGGAGTGACCTTCAAAGAGCCAGGAGCTCTATGTAGAGCCCTTCCTTCCCACCTTTGGGAAAGACTAGGGATCAGACGTAACACCTTATCTGAGAAAACTCCAAGGGTAGCCCTACAATAACCCTAACACCGTTAGGAGTTTGGCCAGAACTGGAGAGAATGATAGAGATGTTTGAAGTTGGCATCAGCCTTGTCTCAGCCATGGTCATTGTACTCCTTTTCTCTTATTCCCTCACTCCTCCACCACCAAGTAATTCATCCAGATCAAATAGAATCGTGGTTAGGAGAGGAGCGTTCGCAGCAGGCAGCAGTATCTTCTGAAGTTCTGGTAAAGGAGAGTTTTGCGGAGGAAGAGGAGGCTGAGTGAGCTGGACCACTTGTCTTACACCTTGGGGAGGGGCATGAAAAGAACTAGAATAGAGCCTCGGAAGTGAATTTGAGCCTGGCTTTAGGAACAACTGATCCTCCAGGATTCCAGCCCAGTTTGGGTGGCCTCTTGGCCGAGTTTGTTCTATGCTAGCACTGTTTGGCTTGATTCAGCCCACCCCCAGTTTCTACTTGTCCAAATCTGCCCAGTTGATCCAGTTCAGGCCAACATGCACCAGTACAAATTAGCTCAGGGCAGTTCATTCTTCCACCCCTCAGCAGGACTGTGTCTGTTCCATTCAGTTACAGTGGCTTTAGACTTACAGTTCACACCATTGAGGATGCGTGGAAATTGGCAGATGGTCAGCCTAGGAGTCAGCTTCAAAGACGATGGTGTGATATGCTGTAGCCACCTGAGACAGGTAGCAATGAAGCTCTAAACGCTGACTCTTCTAAGCCTGGACACTCCAGATATCTTCTTACTAGACACCCTTTCTAGCAACAGTGGGCAAAATGATGAGGGGCCACAGCACCCAGAAATCACAGCCCTGGAACATGCTGCTCTAAATAAAAAATATGTGTTTTGTGCTGAATTGGATACCCTCTTATAGTAGACCCTTGTCTAGATGAGTAAGGAGCACAAGGGTTTAGAAACATATATGAGAGAAAAACATATCAATTGCAAGAAGCCTATCATTTAGCTTATTATTTTTCTCTCTGAATTGGGAAAAAAATAATAATCCAGCTTGGGTTAGCAATATATCCCTCTGCAGATCAGGGCTTGAGAACTACTGCTTCTAGAGGGACTCAAGCCCCCCTGGTAAGCTGCCCCTAGCCCCATGACTGTGGCTCGTCTCCAGCCTCCCATCCCATCCCATCAGATCAGGCTGTGGTCTCAGTGCTTGTCCTTGTCATGAGGTTCTCATGCCCAATCTTCTCCCCATCTGCTGCCTTCTTTTTGTCAGTCTTGGACTATCATATTCGTTAAGGCCCTTCCCTAAGCTGGTTGCCTTCAGGTCACTTCTCTCTTCATCCATGCCTGTTGTACTGTATCATCTTTGTGAGGTGAGGTGTCCAGCATAGTACCCTTTCCTCTGCAGCTCTTCGTAGGATGGGGATGGTTTTGTAAACTCTGTAAGAGCAGATGTTCATATCCAGCTGGAGATGTCTAAGACTGAAGTGGATGCCAGTAGATGCTTATTGGAACTGTGTCTGGCACATAGAAGACAGCATAGCATATTTGTCGGATGAATGGATATGTGGTGAGTAAATGAGAGAACAGAAGATTGAATAAATGAACGAAGGATAAGTCAATGAATGAAAAAGAAAGTGAAAGCATGACTAGGAAATGGTGAAAGAATATTTGAATTAATAGTGAATGAACGAATGGCCACGATGCATGAAAGGCCACAATCAAGTTGATGCTACAGACCACAATAAACATAGGCTGCTACTCCAGGCCGGCCAACTCTGCCTGGGCTAGTGTGTGTGGTCTTCCTGGCAGCCCTCCTCAGAATCCTCATTAGAATAGGAATTTTCAACCCTATTGTTTTGAGTTTGGATTATATGCTTGTTACCATTTGTCCTCCAGTGATTAGAAAAACTTTGAGATGGTAAAAAAAAAAAAAAAAAAAAAGAAAAAGAGCTTCTCCATTTGTGAACCCCCAAATGAATATCGTTGCAACTCAGGCCAGATTTCCAGAACTGGACTGTCATTATGTCAATCTGATGTTAATTAAAATGGTAATTGGATGAGAGTTTTCAAACAGCCTCCCTTACTGGGCAAGTGAGCCTTCCTGCTGGGCTGATTTTGGAGGAAGAGAAGCTGGCAGGGAAGGGAAAGGAAGGTATTATGGATTCTTTTAGGCCTGGAGTGCACCCATTCATCTATCTGCTCCAGTGGGGTGCAGATAGCAGTTTGATATTGTAGTTTTATTCTGATTCAGTGATTTAAGAACCAGAGGAGCAAGAGGAAGAAAAAAATGAAGAGCCTTGGCATTTACAGACCCAGGCTTAATTACCAGCTTTACCATAGACTCACTGTGTGATTATGAACAAGTGACAGAGCAAGGTATCTTTGGCCAGACCATGATGAGTCTCAGCTTCCTCATCGTGAAATGGGATAATCACTTTCACTTTACATTGCAGCATCACTGTGAGGGTCAAATGAGATAAAAGTGACATGGCTTCACCAGCTCTAGGGTGCCATAAATAAGAGAGATCACAATCTTATGAGTAGCCATCTGAAAACATTTGGTTAGGGTTTGAACAAATCTGTGAGTGCTATGGTTTGAGTGAAAGCTAAGAAAAATGCAAAAAAAAAAAAAAAAAAAAAAAACCCACCAAAACCACAAAAGAAAAAACACAAAAACCTCAAAGCTGTATCATTTGGGCACTGGCTCGTCCTGCTTATTATTTTTGATTTGTTCAGTCTGAGCCTTGGTTGGACCAGTTTTCATCCATCCTTGATCCTATTGCTTTTTCTCAGGCTAAAAAGAAAAGGGTGAAGAGTTTATTGTATGACTGCTCAGCACAACCGTCTAGCAGCTCAGGCCCCATCATCTTTGTACCAATCCACGTGGTTCTTGGAATGCTGTTGATCACCACGATGTCATGAATATGATGGTTCCTGATCTGCCTTCACATGGTTCATGGTAACTGCAGAGGGGTAGGGAGGGGGTGCTGACTTACTGGGAGCCTTTATGGGCGAGGCACTGGGCTAAGCATTTCACACGTGTGGCCTCCTGTCCTCCTTATGCAACAGTCCTTCAAGTCCACATTAATCTTCCTTTGGAGAGAGGAAGGCTCAGAGAAATCAAATCATTTGCTCAAGATCAGACAGAGGAGAGGCAGAGTCAGAATTAAAATCCTGGTCTTGATGAGGCAAAACTATGAAATAGTCACAATGAGGCAAAGGTTCTGTTTTTTTCTGTGGCCTTTGGGCTGGATATAGGCCTATCTCTGAGGTTGAGTGGATAAACATAGACATAGAGGAAGGCTGCCTGGATCATCTTTCTTGCTTATGAGAGTGTGAGAGGAGCGATGAGAAGTGGGAGAGACGTTGGTGCCCTATGATAAGTCCAAGGCCAGAGAGATCAAAGGAATTGTGAATTTGCATGCAAAGAAGGAGCTCTGTGCAACTAGCAGTAGGTCAGGAACTGGAGCTGTGAGAGAATCCAGGTGGCTGAGAGCAGCTATTGGCTAATCCAGATGAGAAGAGTGTGCAAAGAGCCCCCAACCTACTGTCCATAGCAAAGCTAAGGTGCTACGGACAAGCCACTCTGTTCTTACTTATTCCCAATGAGGGGCTACTGTCTCTGTGCCTTAAAGGCATTTGGCCTCTGAGGACTGAGGCTGATGAGCAGAGTTCTCCAGAGATGGGGACATAGGGGGTGCCATTGGGGAGCATCATGCTTTCCCCTGGGATGTGTTTCCAAGGTTCTTGGGGTCAAGTGAAGTGTGACACAGCCCCCAAATCAGCAGCTCTGACTCAGGGTTAAGGTCCTAAGTGTTCTCATCCAAGACTGAAAGCCTCAGCAGGGAATTAGCAAATTCATTCATTAATGACCCATTGACATTTCTATTATAAAGACTAATCATTTGTTTTTATTGAGATCTTTTTCCTTGATTAAAGCCATTAGCACCAATGAGCAACCATTGATCAATCAACAAGCTTTCTTAAATGTCCCCAACTAGGTCCTGATTGCAGCCTGAATATAGTCAATTTTACCTCTTAACTATCTCTCTAAGCTGCCCACTTCTCTCCCTCTCTGTTGCTGCCACTCTGGTCCAAGCCACTGCCGTTTCTCACCAGGACTACACGAATAGCCTTCTGCCTGGCTCTCTTGGCCAACAAGGCCTTGCTAGGCCTATTTTTTTTTTCTTCCCAGCATCATATCCTGCCATGTCCATTCTCCCAGTAGCCTTTTGCATCTTCATACTGTCTACTCTTTTCTGCAGATTTTCATGTGCTCAGCCTTGGCCCATTCTTTTTCCAGCCTTGTCTTCATTAGATCCCCCTCACTCTTTAGCTCTCAGCTCAAATATTCTTTCTCAATGAAACCTTCTATGACCCCCGGAGACTGGATCAGGCCCACCTGTGCCCTCTCTCTCCCAGCACTCTGCCCTGCTCCTTCTAGCACTGGCCCAGGTTGTTTTAGGGGTTTGTTCATTCAATTCTTAGGTTTCTCCCTGGCATGCAAGCTCTGCAGGGGCAAAGATCACTCTATTTTATCTTATCTTGGTTTTAGGGCCAGGACTATAGGGAGGCAGGGGAGGTGCCTAAGGAGCATCATTTGAGGAGACCCTCACTCCCACACATGGGCCCTGAGCTTGCAGGAGCCCAAGAGTGGGTCTTCCTGAAGTCTTGTTCCTGCAGCAGCCCAGTGGCCTACTCTCCTCCTAACCCTGCGAGGCTCTCCAAGTTAAGACCAACACAAGGAAGGTACACGCCATAGGTACTTGTTGAGTGCATACATTGGAGGCAGGAAGACTAAGAAAAGGAGCTAGTTAGGAGGCCACACCCGAAAAGGAGGGGAGAGTGGGAGAGGTTAGACCATGCAGGGATGGTGAGGAGGCTGGAGGGAGCAGTGCAGAGAGAATCCGGTAGGTAGAGAAAAGAGGATGCAGCGATGGTCTGGGTGCGGTGGAATGAGGAAGGGGATGTTCTAGGTTGGGAGGTTGATAATGCTCATTGGCCAGGGGAGAAGGAAGTGGAGGGGAGGAGGACTGGAGCTGTGGGAGGATGAGGCTGAGCAGGCTTTCTATTGGCCAGTTGGCTGGGCAGTTCTTCATTGTTCTTAGCACAGCAGCTGCCGACTGGGCTTTACCAGGACCTCTCTAGAGGGGGTCAAGTCCTGCCATGGTGGGGCTTTCCTCTTTCTTAGTTACCCCTAGGCTCACGTGCCCACTGAGGCCATTGGGAATCTGAGGGCAGGTGCTCCGGGGTCTTCCAGGACTCTGGGAAAGGGAGCAACACCTGGTCCTTAACAAGGTCCATCTGCACTGAGAATGCTGAACACGTTTCATTTCTCTTTTAAATTTTAATTTGGTTCTGTCACTGAAATCACATTAGGCCCCACTCTGCTCTTCAAAATGACATCTTTTAATGTTCTCCAGATATGCAGATCAAACAGGTTCCAAAGAACTTTTTCCTCTCTTCTGACCCCTCTTCTCCATGGCTCCTCTTTCTCCCTCTCCTTTCTTCTAATTAGGACATGCAGTTTGGTTTCCCAGCCGGGCTACTGCTAGTTCAGATACCTTCCTCACATGTCGGTGGGACTGACCATCTGACTGTGGTATTCAGATATGCAGTCCAGGCACTGTCCTAACGCTAGTGGAGGGCAGTCATACCGCCCTGTGGGGACATGGATAGAATCTCAGCCTTCCCTTTGGCTGCACTGATTGACTCTCTGACTTTAGGCAAGTCACCTACCCTCTCTGAGGCTTGGTTAAAACATGACACACTTGGACTAGAAGATTTAACAGCTTTCCCGTAGAGTCATCCTTTGGAATCTACCCAGTATTGGCCCAGGACACCTCCGGGACATCAAAATCTGTCAATGCTCAAATCTGATATGGAATAACATCATATTTTATATAGCCTACACATATCCTTCCATATACTCTAAATCATCTCTAGGTTGCTTATAATAACTAATACAATGGAAATGCTATGCAAACAGTTGTTATATTTTTATTCGTTATGAGTTGTTATTTTTATTATTTTTGAGTATTTTAATCTGAGGTTAGTTAATTATGTAGAACCCGTGGACATTAGAGCCCATTGTATTTTCATTTGAGAGTCTTTGGATTTTTCTGAGGGAGAGAGAGAGAGATAATTCATTCAACTCAAGATGGTCCAAATCCCTTCACTGCCCACAGACTTCAAGCCTGCAGCAGCCAATCAGTATGCTGGGAACATCCGGGGCCTCATACTACACACCAGAGCTAAACATAAGATGGGGATCAAGAAGAAGAGACTGAGAAAGAGAGAGAGCTGGAGGGGAAAGAGAGAGAGAGAGAGAGATTAAAAGAATAAGATAGCAGAGAGAGTGAAGCGGATGAAAGAGAAAGGATTCTGATCACTTTTTTTTGTCCCCATGATGCTGAAATGCTGAGGTTAGACATCTTCTTGGGAATTGATTGAAAAACCCAAGGTACTTGAGGAGAAGGCTGTACTCCTTTCTATTCCGCCTGGAACCTGTGTGGGCCCGGTGGAGGCAGTGGCATTGAGCTATCTTCAATAAAGAAAATTATTTCCATGGCGGTGTGAGGCCAGCTGCAGCCTATGCTCAGAGCAGGGAGCAGTAGTTCATGCCATTCTATCAGGCAGCACTTCTGGGCTCAGTGCTCATTTGCTGAAGGGTGTTGGGGGTGGTTCTGCCTTGCATTTGCTGTTAGCACCTGAGAGTTGGCTGAGCCTGGCTCCCTGGTATCAGTCATGCACATGTTCTGAGATGTCACTATTCTGGAGGTCACTCGCACACCCAATGAACACACTCATTTTTGAGGCCAGAATCAAGGCTGAAGCTAAAACCACATGGATTTGGAAATCTTAACAGAAGCACAATTCATTAATTTTATCATTGTCTTCTCTCACTGAACGAATTGACCAAGCTTGCACCATTCATCATGGCAGTCGACATCCACACTTCCTCTTTTTTCCATTTGCACTCCAGGGTCCTTGCCAGTGAATAACTAGCTCGTGACATCACCAATCTTCTCCGCCTCCTCCCATGGGCCTTCATCTTTGCTGACTAGTTACTGGTTTTAATTTTGAGGGTCTCATGACGCCTGGAGGGCAGTCCCTGATAGGAGTGGTGGGGGTAGAGAAGTAAGCCTGGGATGAGCTGCTAACCAGCGCAGGTGCCTGTCTGTGCACCCGCTGGGTGCCCACACCAGTAGCTGAGGGAGGATGGGGGATGCAGTTGCGGGAAGATGGCAATGGCTTTTTAATAGCTGGGGCCCCCCTCATTCATCTGCACATGCTGAGTTTATTTTGCCATTTGTCAAATTCTGACTCTAGGGGACCTAGGTTTGGAGTGGTTCAGGCTTCAAGATTGATGACCCGAGTGGAATGACAAGTCCCCCTTCTCCTCTAAACAGGCGGCACTGCCAATAGGAAGCTCCATGGCTCGCTCATCTCTGAAAGGTCCATTTCTCCACCTCTGCTGAGGCTGGAGATAAAATATTTATTCAGGATCTCACCAATATGCCACAGCCTCCCTCCCTGCCCATGCTATAGACAGTGAGCAAGCTTCTAAATGAGCATGAGGCTTAATGACTTAACCCAGGTTCCACTTTGTTACAGAGGAAAGGAAAAAACAAAAGGTTCCAGTCCTCTATTTGGAGAATGGATATTCCTTGGGTAAAAAAAGCAGCTCTTTACTGAGGCTCGTGTTCCTCTAGCTGCTGCAGACAGGCCTTGAACGTACACAGACTTGAGTAGGATGCTGGAGGAGTAGGGTGTTGAATGGAATCAAGCACAATTTTCTTAGGCAGGAAGGGACATTTCATAGAATCTTTAATTCCCAGGGTTATAAAATCTTAAAAATCTACCCAGTTCAAGCCCCTAATCCTTAAAACCCTGCTAGAACACTTCTGTCTATAATTCAATGCTTCCAGTGATGGCAAAATCACGACTTTCTGAAGCAGATTATTCCTTGTATGGAATAATCTATTGCAAGCATTTCTTAGATAGGATTGAAATCTGTCTGTCTATAGCTTCTACCTACCCGGCCAAGACTGCCCTGGAAATGCACAGAATGCATTCATTGCTCTTCTCCTTAATGCCTTTCAGTAAAAAGACAGTGATCTTGTCCTCTTTGAGACTTCTTTCTTCCAAATCAAGTCCTCAGTGGGCTGTTTCATGCTAGTCACTGGGGATGTGAAAACAATGGTGTCCAGTGAGAGATGGGGTCCGTGCCTTAGAAAACACACTTTCCTTTGCCGTGCTGGTTTTTGAGGAAGACATCTGCCCATGCCCCTTCCAATGTTTCTGCCCCTCTGCACATTCCCCTCCTAGCTCACCCCCAAGAGAGGACAGTTGCCACTTTAGGATCCAGGACACTCATCGGGACATGTTTTTCCAATGAGGAAGGCCTCTGTGGGTGAAGTGTCCACAACATCTGTGTGATGTCCCCTTTGCCGTCTGGCCACTGTGAAGTGAGGAGGCCAGGCAGGACTGGAGTCCTTGGGCAGGCTCAAATAGGCTTTCTCTGTTCTACTCCTTCTGTGCTTGCTGCCCAGTCAGCCCTACTTTGTTGACCCAGCTATCTTGGAATTGGGAGCAAGAGGCCCCACTCTGGCTGTCAGCGTGTGAGTGTGTGTGTGCGCGTGTGCGTGTGGGTTATGTGTGTGTGTGCAGCCACGCTCCAGTGTGACTGTCAAGCACATTAAGGACTCACCCAGCTGTGAAAAGAATATCCTTGTTTATCTTGCCAGTCATCTTTGGGAATAACTTCCTACTTTGAAACTCCACAGTGCAGAGTAGATATTAGAAGGGCAGGATTCTGGAATTTATGGGTTTATGACTTAATACCATCTGTGTAGCACCAAACCCTATCCTAATCTTCAGTTTCTCTGTGACTCTTGAAGTGTGACATGCAGAATTAAACTGAAAACCTACCTTGAAAAATAAATATGTGCTTTCTGTTTTAAAAAATCCCATTTGTCAATTTTGACTTCTGTTGCCATTGCTTTTGATGTATTAGTCATGAAGTCTTTGCCTATGCCTATGTCCTGAATGGTATTGCCTAGGTTTTCTTCTAGGGTTTTCATGGTTTTAGGTCTTACTTTTAAGTCTTTAATCCATCTTGAGTTAATTTTTGTATAAGATGTAAGGAAGAGATCCAGTTTCAGCTTTTTGAATATGGCTAGCCAGTTTTCCCAAAACCATTTATTAAATAGGGAATCCTTTCGCCATTGCTTATTTTGTCAGGTTTGTCAAAGATCAGATGGTTGAAAATGTGTAGTGTTATTTCTGAGGCCTCTGTTCTGTTCCATTGGTCTATATATCTGTTTTGGTACCAGTACCATGCTGTTTTGGTTACTGTAGCCATAAAAAAGGATGAGTTCATGTCATTTACAGGTACACGGATAAAGCTGGAAACCATCATTCTCAGCAAACTAACACAAGAACAAAAAACCAAACACCACATGTTCTCACTCATAAGTGGGAGTTGAATAATGAGAACACACTGACACGGGAGCATCACACAAGGGGGCCTGTCAGGGGTCAGGGGCTGGGGGAGGGATAGCATTAGGAGAAATACCTAATGTAGATGACAAGTTGATGGGTGCAGCAAACCACCATGGCACGTGTATACCTATGTAAGAAACCTGCATGTTCTACACATGTACCCCATAACTTATAGTAATAAAAAAAATCAGAGACATCAGAGAAAGAGGGAGCCCATGCCTTGCCTGCCAGAGACAGATGGGGAAGTGTCGCTTGCACCCACTGGTGCCCCTCTTCCTTGCCCTGGAGGGAGCGGCTAAGGTGACTCGTAAATGTGT
The DNA here is from genome assembly GCF_002776525.5 of Piliocolobus tephrosceles. Lineage (NCBI taxonomy): Eukaryota > Metazoa > Chordata > Mammalia > Primates > Cercopithecidae > Piliocolobus > Piliocolobus tephrosceles. Next base: position 28,087,768 of record NC_045449.1, read on the forward strand.
GCTGGGTCTCCTCTCTATCTTGGCTGTTGATCTATGGGCAATGATGAGAAGCAGCTTCAAGAAAATGAACTGGATGTGTTTAAAAAAATAATGTCAAAAGGTACACCTGTTGAGGCTCATTTGAGCAATGAGGGATTCGACCAACCCCATTCCATGGCGGCAGAAAGCTTGTTGGTTCTGTGACTTTCTGTGTGTTTCTGGAACTATTGTTAATGTAATGACAGTGGTTTCTAATGCCAGAAAGGGTGGAAGCAAGCAATAGGTAAGAATGAAGAAGCAGATAAAGATTGCTGGAGGGATAGCAGCATTTCAGGTCTCTATGTGTTTGGGAGAAAATATAGCAATAGCTATCGAAATTAAAAACGTATTACTGTTTGATCCAGCAATTCCTTTTTAAAGTATGTTTTTCACAGATGTACTTGTACATGTGGGCAAAGATGGATGTGCAGGGATAGTAATTGTAGCATTTTTGGTAATATCCAAGACAGGGAGCAACTTAAATTTCCATCAGTAGAGGACTGGTCACATAAAATATGATCCATCAAACAGATGGACTAACATACAGCCTTGATAAAGAATGAGGTTCATCTAGTCGTGTTGATGAAACTCTGTTTGAGACATATTAAGGAAAAAAAACTACAGAACAGTGCGGTTCCATTTGTGCAAAATAAAATGGTCAATTCACAGACACAGGTGCTTATATATGTTTAGACTCTTCCGGAAGGATACACATCAAACTGGTAATACTGTTTACCTTAAGTTGGGAGTAGTGATGAGGGAATAAGGAATAGGGAGAGAGGAGGCTTTGAAAATATGTCATTTTCATTATGTAAATGCATTATCATAAGCTGCACTATATTTCCAACAAAAGTAGTTTATAATAAAAAGAAAGCATATGCTTTCTGCACGTCTGCTAGCTGCTGAGCTTCTCATTGCCCCAGATATTTATTGAACACCCATTGTTTGCAGGATATTCTGTTAGCCCATTTGTGGGAGGAAGTGGGGAATATACGGTTCATGCTTTCAGGAAAACTACTGTCCAGATGGAGAAAGAAATGTGTGCATGCAGTTATTCTACAAGTCCGAGCAGAGAAAATGGAATCTTGATTAGGGAACTGGTGAACATTTTATGGAGCTGGCTTGTAAAATTTTGGTAGTGGAATTTTAAGCCTCACAAATAGATGAATGGGGCACAGAATTCCAGGTGGAAAGAAAAACATGAACCAAAGATATGGAGTGGTAAATGAAAAGCCATGTGGTGTCACCTAAATGTACCTTCTCATCTACTTATGGTACTACCAGAAATACCACTTTCTTTTGGGTTAAGGCAACATTTGCTTTCAGGAGTCTTTGTGAGAATGTGGATATCGGCTTTTGATTGAGATATAAGAGAATAGATTCAGGGAGGGTGCTAGTAAGCCAGTCCACCCCCCTCCAAAATAGTTTGAATCTGTAGCATTTGCCTGTTTCCAAGGGGTAAATATTGCCCCCATGACTGACTTCAAGCTACCAACACAGAATGGGAGTTGGGACGAGATTTGCATGATGGGTTCCTTTAAGCCCAAAAGAGCTCACTCCAGCCTGCCATGCCACAGGATGAATTAGAATTCCAGAGTCTCGGAAATAAAAGGGACATTAAAAAGAGTTTAACATAAACCTTAGCTACACATGAAGAAACTAATGGGTTTGCACAATGTCCGAGGAAGTGATAGAGTTGGAACATTATCCTCTAGTTCTTGGTTTAGTGAAGTTTCTACTTTTCCTTGGAAAGCACTCATGTGATGGAATGGAACACGGAGCAGTGTAGTTTTGATAGAACAAAAAAGGTCATGAGGAAAAGCAAGAACCTTTCTCAGAGAGAGCAAGGTGGGGTTCTAGAATAGGACTTGGTCACCAGGAAGGCTCTGTGAGCTGCGGAGCTGGGAACAAGTGAAAGGACCACAGCAGGGAGGAGGGGGCACAGTCAGGAGAAGTTTCAGGGGGAGGGCTTGGAAGACAAAATTTCCAACTGCACAGTTTTGTTCAGGACTAACATTTCTTCCCAGAACAGGGATGTAATGAGCTGACCTGAAATATGGGAAAGAAAAACTGAGCGAGTCCCATTCATATTCTTGATGATCTGTGAGCACTTGGGAAAGTCAGTTCTCCTCTGTGAGCATCAGAGCTTTCCTCCTTAAAGTGGGCCCCGGGAAAGGGGGCTCGTAGATGGCTTCCAAGAACCTTCCAGTGTGACAGTCTTTGGGTTTGTGAATCTGGTTGTTCAGTGAAGAAGCCCCAACAATCATCGAGGTAAGGAGTTAGGGAGAATGGGTGCAGCAAGGTGCATTGACTTATTTTTTTAATTTATACCCAGTTTGGAGTAGACAAAGAGAAATCAGAGCAGCAGAAGGCAAAAGTGAGGTTTGTTTTTGAGTTTATAGTAGGGCTAGGAAGTAGAAAATGGATCAAGGGAAGAACAGGACAGGGAATCCTTTTTGTTATGTCTTGCATTTAAAAAATGTGACAGCCCATGCTGTTCTTCAGTGGAAAGCCATTGCATTCAGGGCAAGGTTCAGGATCCTTTGCATTGTCATAGAGCTCTCCATTTTCTGCCCTTGCCTACCTTCCCAGCCTCTTCTCCTGGGTCCCTCACTCCTACCTCCCTGTCACCTAACCAACACTAATCAAGCACACATTGCTTGCTAACAGCCTGAAGGTTTGGGTCCCCAGCCTTTGCACAGACCTCTAACTGGAATGCTTTTCCCCACAGTATCTGCTGGGCAGACTTCTAGTCATTCTTCAAAATCCTGTTCTAGCACTTCAACATATTTCTTAAGCCTTTCTAACATGACAGCCTCTTCCCTGACCTGCCTCCAGATGGAGAAAATCACTTCCTTCCTGAGCAGCTGCTTCTGTAGGCATACCATTTTAACGGCAATACTGCAATTTCATTGCAAGTTCTGTTTTTATCTCCCCCATTTCCCTGTGAACTTCTCAAGGGCAGGAAAATTCTGTCTTGGTTCCTGAGGGTAAAATGAGCTGAATGGTGACTGGCTCTCAGATGCTGGTAGAATAAAGGGGATAAGACTGCTCCTGTAGCCACCCCCGTCCCCAGAGCTCCACCCTGGGAAAGAGAGAGCAGGGCATGCCAGGCGATGCAAAGACTCTTGTAAAGGCTGACTGGGAGTGCTGGTCTGCCCAGTCCCTCGAATTGTTTTTAGCTGAGCCCCTAAGGGAACTTGAGTGAAGCTCTGGGTGGGCAGGAGGGTTGCAATGCCATCGCAGAGTGAGGTAGTTGACAGTCCTGACCATGGTGCCTCCATGCTGTGCTCCAGTAGAGTCTCCCCAACTCTCTGGAAATGAGGATCTTTCTCATTGATTCACAAATTCAGCCCTCTGCTAAGGGCTGATGCAGATGCGGTGGTACATCACTCAGATCCCAATTCAACACAGAGAGACTTACTCCTCCTAATGCCTCTTTTTTCCTCTCACAGGTGCTGCTCTCCAGACCAGGCTCTAATCAACTGTTTACATGCTAATCTCCAGCCCAGACTCAGCCTACAAGGATGTCAGTCTGCTGCTAAGGGCTGCTAAGATTAGTGGACTGGTCAGAGTTGGTATAGCCAGGTGATGATCTCTAGGGACAGTGGTAGGAACTGAGACTACAGGCAGGAAGGTGATGTCAGCAGAGCAACCAAGAGAGTCACAAGGAGAACTGGGATCAACAGAGGTCATTAGAGTGCTGTACAACCCTGACCACCAAGCATCAGCCTGCCATGGCCATCTGAGATGCTTTTAGCTGCAGTGGGGAGGTGGTGGTGGGAGTGGGTCACACTTCAGATATCATACTGGTGGGGGCTCTCACCAGCATGGATGTGGTGATGCATGTTGGCTTCGGGCATGGCCATATATTAGACTCACTTAAAAATACTCATTCCAGGACCATGCCTTGAGAGAGATTGATGTAACTGGTCTGTGGTAGGGCCTAGGTCTTGCTATGTTGTAAATCTTCACTGGGGATTTCTAACATGCAACTGGGATTGAGAACTACTGGTATGGTGAAAACACGATGAGCGCTGGAATCAGAGTTGGGTTTGAATCTGGTCCTGTCAGTGACTGGGGAACTACAGGCTGTGATGAATAATTCTGAGCTTCCATTCCCTCATCTGTAAAAAATCATTAAATAATGGGTATTTCATAGAAATGTCATAAGGGTGACATGCTACTAGTAATAACACTGATGGTGATAACAGCTTTCAGTCCATGGAGCTTTTTATGATCAACATTATTACGATTTATGTTCAGACTTAGCTTTTTGTCCTTCCTTCTCCAGGGTGTAGCACCCTATGGTAGACTTGCCTTCCTTAGCCCCTACTCTACTGTGAGGGAGTCCTCTCTCTTTGCCCTCATTGGAGCTACCCAGGGTTCAGCAAATTGGCTGCTACAGTTCAGTGGAAAACCAGTGACTCTCGTGGGGCTGACCAGATGACCAAACACTGGCACCCATGATCACACTCTTGTTCACACCCAGAATAACTCATGCAGCAGTGCAGCCCTTCAGGATGACACTGGTCAGTGTATGGCTGCTATGCGCAAAAGCAGGCAGGGCAGGGGCTGCTCATTCACGGGGCAGCAAGAAGGTTCAGGAAGCTTAGAGGACTTCCTCAGAATTGTACCAGTTACCGTGTGACTTTGGACAAGTCATTTTTTCTCTCTGTGCCTCAGTTTCCTGCTCTGTAAAACACAGATGGCTCATCTGGACAGACAACAATTCTATTCAGTTTGATGCTGCTGGTTCTGCGACTCCCCATCTACCCCAGGAGATGCCCTGGGGGGCTGGCATCATCTCTGCCCTCTTCCACAGAGACTCCGATGCTACAGGGTGGGGCTCTGAGAAACGCCACTTCAGAGCAGGGCTCTGAGGGTCTCTTCTGGTCATTGCCCACACTGGCTTTCCTCACTCCTGCCCCCCAAGGGTTATAAGTTTCCCCATTTCTCCTCCTGCCACCTAGAACTTTAAATAGCCTCCAGCACACTATGTGGCTGCCAGAAGTTGTAATTAAATAATGTCCAGCTGTCAGGAAAGCTGTTATAAATGGTCCTTTTGTCTGCACCACTGTCTGGGAAACCAGGAAGGAGAGAAACTAGGGGGTTATAAATATGAAGGGCAGAAGTTCAGTGGGGAGCCCAGAGAAAGCAGCTTTTAGGGACCCTGAAAACACTGGAGGAATTAAAAGAAAAATCGTAATTAGTCTATGGCAGAGGCCCCAGCTCTGGTTCTGTGACTGGATTTGCACATTGGATAGCCTGAAAATAATTTGGGAAGCTAATGTCTTTATCTGCAGCTGATTCTCTCAGGCTGCAATTAACATCTCCTTTTAAAATCCAGACAGGAAAGCAAAAAGGGCACAGTGAGTGCTGGCAGTCCAGAGAAAGTTCTTAGATCAACTTTTGTTATTTTTCACCTCATTTTTTTCCTTTCTTTAGTCCTTCCTTCCTCTCTTTCAGCAAACACACTTGAATTCCTGCCCTTACTAGCCCTTCTACCTCTAGAGTTCCTGCATTTCACCTTCCACCCCCACAGCCACCTTTGTTGGTGCCATACTTGAACCTGTCTCCTAGGGGCAGACCAGGATCTAAGTCCTCTCTCCATCAAAATATGCCCATGCTAGGAGCCACTTGCACCTTCTTTTTGTGCTACAGAATCTGTCACTGGATCTCTTGGAGTGCCCAGAGATTTTTCTCTAAATGAGGAATAGGGAGAGAAAATGTACGTTTATTGACCATGTATTAAGTATTAAATAATTTATGCACGTTACTCCACTTAATTTTCCCAACACTCCTAGAAGAAAATTGTCATGAAGCCCAGTATTGTAAACGAGGAAACTGAGGCTCTTTGAGATGGAACAACTTTCCCAAGTCACACAGCCAGTAATTAAAGGACTGGAGATTAGAAAACTCAGTCTCCAAACTCCATGAGGGCAGAGGCAGTGTCTGTTTTGTGCGTTGTCTTGCTAGGACACTGCATGGTGCCTGGCACATGGAGACCTTGAGAAATATTCACAGAAGAAATAAAGGAAAAAGAAGAAGGAGAAAGGGCAAAACAAGTCAGCTCTGTCACACGCCAAAGCCAGTGATCTTTCTATCATGGCATATTGTCTCTGCAGAGTACAGACAGGCAGTTATGAATTAGAGAGATGTATGTAATAGTTGGGGGAAAGTGATTGTTAAAATATATGCAAAAATAATATGATTCGAAAGCAGAAGATCGGTTTCAAGGATCATCGGGGAGGTGGAGTGAGAGTACCGTGGGGGTTCAGAGGCTGGAGGGATTGCATGCAGCTGCACGAATGGGAGGACTTCATGAAGGAGGCAGAGTTTGAACCTCAAAGGATGAGTAGGATTTGGACACAGAGAGATGGCGGTCAGGGAAGGTTGAGTAGACAGAAGGGATGGGGAGAAACATAAATTACCTGTCAGGAAGGGGATAGACCAGTGGTCAGGAATTTGAGTCTCCATGGTGTCCTTGAGTGACTATTAGAGATGAATCTGGCTGTGAAGTCCTCCATCTGGGCATTCTGAGACATCCGCTGACAGATTCTACAGCACAGAAAATGTGTGGGTGACTCTCAGGATGGGCATATTTTGCTGGGGAGAGGACTTAGATCCTGGCCTGCCCCTAGGAGACCAGGTCAGGTGCGGCACCAACAAAAATCCCTGTAGGAGTGGAAGGTGAAGCACAGGGACTCTGGAGAGAGAGGGGCTAGTAAGGGTGAGGGCTTTGACTTCACTTCTGCTCCTCCTGTGTTCCCTAGCATTCTGCAACCTGCCACCCAGCCACCCAGGGCACCTGACTAGTGCCCGGGGACAGTGAAGTGTTGTTGAGGCTGTTGTTGAGCTATTTTTTTTTTTCTGTGCTGGACATGCTCTGAGAGCAGCAGGAACATAGATCGTGGAAGAAACAGCCCAATGGTTTGGGGAATTATTAAATAATTATAGCCAGTGTACTATGCCTTTATGGACAGGCTGCCTGGCAGCATCCTCAAAGGCCAAATGGGAACTCATAGGACCATTTTAAGAGATGTGAATGCTCATAATGAGAAGGTCTGCAGTAGAACGATTCGAGGTTCCTCGATAAGAGCCCTCTGTACCAAAACACAAGAGCCCAATCATCACTTTCTAGGGCTGGGGCAAACTCTTGACCACTACAAAAATTTGGCTGTTTTGTTGGTGGGGAGACCTTGAAGCCAGCTTTAGAGCAGGTATTATAGACTCTTCTTCACATGAAGGATTCCAGGACAGGATGGATATCAGGTATGAGTGGGGATTCTGAAAGTAATATATCTGCCAACAGGACTAGGCAGGAGTCCTGCTACCTGGACAGGCAGCCTTGAGCACATCTCTAATTTCTTCTGGGCCCTGGTTTTCTATTCACAAACGTTCATTCAAGAAGTACCTTGTGAGGACCTGCTGTATGCCAGGTAGGCTCTGGGGGGCAGGCAGCAAACAAAAGTCCATGATCTCTGTCCTCATGGAGCTTCTAGTCTAGTGGAAATAAACAAGTAATCACACAAATGAATACTTATCGCAATTTGCAATAGATGTTATGATGGGAAAAAATAGGGTGCTACGGGAGAAACCTTTAGGGTGGGGAATCAGAGAAGATCTCTTTGAGGAAGTGACTTATAGCTGACACCTAAAGGGTAAATTATCTGAGTCACACTTGGAGGAAGAGCTCTTGCAAAGGCCCTGTGGAGGGGAATAGATTCGTATACTTGAGGAGCTGCAGTTAAGCCTGCATGCCCAGAAGCAGTGTTCAAGGTGCAAAATGGAGTGGCATGAGGCCGGGGTTGAGGACAAGAGAAGGGCCAGTGATGCATCAGCCCATCGATCAGAACGATTTGAGACTTACCCCCATGATTGTTGGGAGACTGTCACTCAATTTTAAACAGGAGTGTAATGACTGGATTCACATGCTAAAAATAAAATAAGCCATAAGAGATGGAAAAGCAACAACCAAACTGCAAAACTACTTGGGCCTCTGTACAGGGGAAAACAAAGATTTAAACAAGTATTTTCATGTTGCAGAATTTACCCCATGGGAATAATCTGCTAGCAGAACAAAGAATTATGTATGAAAGTATCTATTATAGTTAAAAAGACCAAAACCATTCTGGCTGCTGTGTGAAGAGAATAAATGCTAATAAGTCTTGCCTGTTTCAGAATCAAATGAGAGAAAACTATGAAAGGGCTTTGTAAGTGGTAATATGGGTACACGTTTGAGAGGGACACAAAAGCTCCCCATCCTCCAACTCTCCATCCTCCCCCAGTAAAATGCTGATTATCCCAGGAGCTTAAGGCTTTAAATCTATTAAAGGGGAAATGTCCCAAGGAGGCTCACTCTCTGAGCTAAGCAAGACAAAGACAGAACCTCAGCCCCAAAGGGACTAGAAGCAGTGATTCTCAACCCTGGCTATACGTTAGAGATACCTGGTACGGAGCTAGCCTTGAAAATGGCCCCCAAAGAACCTTACTCCCTTGTGTACCAGCCCTTGTGCAGTCCCTCCCATACGGAATATGTATATACTAAGTAACCAAAATGACATTGTGGAAATGATGGAGTGTGACTTTCAAGGCTGGGCCTTAAAACATATTGTGACTCTGTCTTGCTCTCTCTTTCTTGGATTATTTGCTGTGGGAAAAGCCAGCAGCTATGTTGTGAGGATGCTCAATCAAACTTGTGGAGGAGTCCATGTGGCAAGTAACTGAGGTCTCCTAACAACAGTCATATGAAAGAACCTTGTGAAAAGAGACACTCCAGCTCCCGGCTGACATTTTACCTGCAACCTCATGGGAGACCCTGAGCCTAAACTACCTAGCTACACCATTCCCTAGCTTTCTGATCCACAGAGACAGTGAGACAACACATACTTTTTGTTTTAAGTCATTTTTTAGAGTAATTTGCTATATAGTATTAGATAACCAATGCTCCTGGGGAGCTTTAAAAAATCTCTATGCACAAGTCATATCCCCAGAAATTCTGATTCATTTGGTCTGGGGTGAAATCTAGGCAATGGTATGTTTAAAAGCCCTCAGATGACTAATGTGCATCCAGGATTGAGAACCACTGGACTGAAAAATCGAGTGAGCAGGTCAACAAAGCAGGGATTAGGTATAGGGTATTGCCTCAATTTCCAGGGCTAAAACTTGGTTTAGGCTACGAGTTCTACCCTGGGATAAGTCTAAAGCTTAGTGTGGATCAGAGTCCAGGGTCACAGTGGGCTGATAGTCAGTTGTCTTGGTGTCTACAGCTTCTGTGGATCCCTAAATTTCCCTTAGGATACAGGGAAGGAAATCAAGTGGCCTCATTGGAGGGAAGAAGAGAGGTCCAGAGCCAGTCAGGTAAATCCACTTTCTACAGTCCATAGCTTTGATCCACAAACCCTCCATGCAGTCCTCCACCTTTGGAACGCAGGTGTGCCGGATGCCCTCTTCTCCACTGACGGGCAGCCCTCCACCTTCCTCCCACCCACCATTGTTTTCTGTCCAGACCACGTTCCTGTCTCTGAATGTTCTCTTTGTAACTTATGAGCAATGATGACGGCCAATTCTAAAAACCTTTGTCTGTCCTCAAATTTCCATGACTAATGAGACATTGTTCCCATCTCTGCACAATAACTCAGGAGGCTTGGCTCTCTCTTTGTACTCCCTCATGTTATCATCCTGATGAAACCTGCAATAAAGTAATTAAAGTGATTAGAAAGGGAGTCCTAGCAGATGAAGATGCTGAGGAGATGGTCAGATATTGTGAGCTCACCCAGTTGATCTCAGCCCTGTGTGTCAGGGTAAGGTGTCTGGTCTCCTGGGACTCTCCTGTGAATAGGTGCTAGTACCAACTTTCATCTGCAGGGTACCAATGATTTCAGAAGCATTTTAGACTTTTTTTAGCAAGTGTAACATGGTAGGTGTAGAAGATACAGAATTTAATAAAACCCTCTTCTTGTTCTCAAGGAGCTGTTGGCTTAGTAGAGACAAATAACAGAAAAGATAAGACTGTGACGAATACTTTCCTTAGGGACTGAGAGAGCACAGAGGAGAGGCACCTTGTTCAGCCTAGGCAGTTTTTTGTTTTGTTTTGTTTTTTTGAAATGGAGTCTTGCTCTGTCGCCCAGGCTGGAGTGCAGTGACGCAATCTCTGCTCACTGCAAGCTCTGCCTCCCCGGTTCACGACATTCTCCTGCCTCAGCCTCCCGAGTAGCTGGGACTACAGGCACCTGCCACCACGCCAGGCTAATTTTTTATATTTTTAGTAGAGATGGGGTTTCACTGTGTTAGCCAGGATGGTCTCGATCTCCTGACCTTGTGATCCGCCCGCCTTGGCCTCCCAAAGTGCTGGGATTACAGGTGTGGGCCACTGCGCCCAGCATAGCCTAGGTAGTTTTGAACAAAATGAGATCTGAGGCATTTTGTTGCCTGAGCAAAGACAGAAGGGGCATTAATATGAGAGAAACAGTAGGTACAATGTACAGATATAAGAGCATAGGGCTTTCCAGGGAATCGTAAGCAACTCCTTGGGTGTCTAAATATGTTCCTAGAAACCATGGCTAAGGGGAGTGGCCCAATGGTAATTGGTGAAAAACAACCTGCTTAAGTTGAACATCAGCCTATGCACAAAAGGGATCCAGTGCACAGGAATCACTACCTGCAAAATACGTCCTTGATCCAACCTGACACCATATCCAGATCCTACTTATTTCACAGACTATAGAACCCTCCCCTTTTATTGTACTAGCCTAGTGTTTGCTCCAGTCCCATCTCCCGAACCAGGGCTTTGATTTGCATTCTTTTTGGTTGCATGACCCACTGAAATCCTGGCTCCTTGCTGGTCTTGTCCTCCTGTCTCCTGCTTACATCATGTTAAAACTGGCCTCAATTACCTTTCTGACTCTCATCTGGGCCTCAGTGCCTTCTCTTATGAACGGCATCCATAGGAAGTCTTAACACTTTCAAGGGTTTTATGGGACCAGGAGCTGGAAGAAGGAGGCCTGGGAAGTTAGAAACCCAAATGCCTGATGGGACTCCAGGGGGAAAATCTAGAAGGGGCAGAGGCATCAAGAGTAGGGCACCAAGTATGCAGAATGAAGGAAATAAAGTTTGGGGAATACAGCATTAAAAACTGGTTACATAGGTAAGGGGCTCCTGGATACTCTACTTCACATCACTGACCCTACAATAGGAGTCATAATTGTCATGCCTTCATCTAGATGTAGGGCTGGGAAAAAATAATGTAAATGTCAAGTGGCCAGTGAAGCAATGCAGGGTGCTGGGGCCACAGCAACCTGGAGAGCCCGTGGTCCATCTAATTGTGAATGCAGCTACTCAGTTCCGACCTGCTGCTGCCATGTGGAAATGTGGGTCCAGTGTAACCAGACACTGTAACCTCTCAAGATAAGCCAATAATCTGGATTTTAATGGAAAATAGTTGGCAGTTCAAATAAAAACAATTACAAAACTGTACATAGATAAAATGAAGGCATATGGTTTTGAATTTCACTCTCTACATAAAAACAAACAGAGCAACCAGAGACCAAAGCTCCTAAACCCATGGACATTTATTAAATGTCCATGCACCCTAGGTAATGAGGTCCAGCACACTGGGTAATGAGGTCCAGCACACTAGGTAATGAAGTATCCCCATGAACCCTAAACGCAAGCAGGTGAGGACAAACCACTAACGACCACAAGCCCTGCCTGGTCTCAGCATCTATCTGAGAGGATGCAGAGGGAGGCAGCAAGGTATATGATAGATCTGAGAAAAAGAGAATCCCCATATAGCCAGCATGTCCTCACTGGAAAGCACAGGGGCAATTTGATAACATTAGCTAAAACTGGGAAGGGGTCTGCCCACTCCATTCGTGGGTTCGTGACAACATCTGAAAGGACGAAGCAGTCCAGACCCTATAAATGTTCAAAATTGATCCGCCAGGAGTCTTCCTTCCAGAGTCCACATACTGATGAGAAACTGCAGGGTGTTGATTCAAAGTTGAGTACAATAGGGATGATAGAATCAGAAGAAAGAGGTCAGGAGTGGTGACTCACGCCCGTAATCCCAGCACCTTGAGAGGTCGAGGCGGGCAGATCACTTGAGCTTAGGAGTTTGAGGACAGCCTGGTCAACATGGTGAAACCCTGTCTCTACTAAAAATACAAAAATTACCCAGGCGTGGTGGCACACACCTGTAATCCCAGCTACTCAGGGAAGCTGAGGCACGAGAATCACTTGAACCCGGGAGGCAGAGGTTGCCGTGAGCTGAGATCACAGCACTATACTCCAGACTGGGTGACAGAGTGAGACTCTGTCTTACAAAAAGAAGAAGAAAGAAAGAAAGAGAAAGTCCATATAAAAACTGGGTAGAGGAAGAGAGTCAGGAAATCTCAGAAGATGCCATATTTTAAAATATTGCACAAAAAAAAAAAAAACAAAAGAAGGAGCTCTGTGAAGTTAGAAAAGCTAACCTGAACCAGGCCTCCCTCACAAAGCCCAGGAAAATGATGATTGCATAAAAATAAACATCATAAAAATATTGAGGGCAAAACCTACACAATATCATTAGAGGAACAAAGAGAATAAGGTACAGAACAACTTCTCTATAGAAGTGAAAGTACACCAGTAAGATATGCCCACAAAAGAGATCAAAACTATAATGTGCTATATTCCAAAATAACTGAAAAGACATTAAGAAAATGATGCAAGGAAAACACAAATGAGAATGTAAAAAATACTGAAAGACTCATGGCAAATCTCAGGCAAGAATGAGAAACAAAAGAAAAAAGTCACTTCAGAAATGAAGACCAAACTAGAAGGATCACAAGAGTAAATTAATACTATTGACCCTTGAACAACATGAGGTGGAACTGCGTGGGTCCACTAATATGTAGATTTTGTTTTGTCTCTGCCACCCTTGAGACAGCAAGACATCCTCTTCCTCCTCCACTGCTCAATGTGAAGACAACAAGAACGAAGACCTTTATAATGGCTGGGTGCAGTGGCTCATGCCCATAATCTTAGCCCTTTGGGAGGCCCAGGTGGGAGGATTGCTTGGGCTCAGGAGTTCGAGATCAGCCTTGGGAACATAATGAGACCTTGTCTCTACAAAAAATACAAAAATTGACTGGGCTTGGTGGCATATGCACGTAGTCACAGCTACTTGGGAGACTTGAGTGGGAGGATCCCTTTGGGAGGATCACTTGAGCCCAGAAGGTCGAAGCTGCTGTGAGCCATGATCGCTACACTACATTCCAGCCTGGGAAAAAAAAAAAAGATTTTATTCACCTCCACTTAATGAATAGGAAATATATTTCCTCTTCCTTAGGACTTTCTTAACAACCTTTTCTTTAGCTTACTAGAGTACAGTATATAATGCATATAACATACAAACAGTATTCATCAACTGTTGGTGTTATCAGTAAGTCTTCTGGCCAACAGTAGACTATTACTAGTTAAGTTTTGGGGGAGTTCATTAAAAAGTGGGCAAAGGACATGAACAGACACTTTTCAAAAGAAGATATACATGTGACCAACAAGCATATGGAAAAAAGCTCAACATCTCTGATCATTAGAGATATGCAAATCAAAGCCACAGTGAGATACCATCTCACACCAGTTAGAATGGCTATGATACAAAGTCAAAAAATAACTGATGTTGGCAAGGTTGCAGAGACAAAGGAACACTTATACACTGTTGATGGGCGTGTAAACTAGTTCAACCATTGTGAAAAACAGTGTGGTGATTCCTCAAAGACTTAAAAACAGAACTACCATTCAACCCAGCAATTCCATTACTGAGTATATAGCCAAAATAATAGAAATTGTTCTATCATAAAGACATCCACGTGTATGTTCACTGCAGCACTAGTCACAATAGCAAATACATAGAATCAACCTAAATGCCCATCAATAGTAGACTGGATAAAGAAAATGTGCTACATATATACCATGGAATACTATGTAGCCATTAAAAAAAATGAGATCATGTCCTTTGCAGGAACATGGATGGAGCTGGAGGCCATCATCCTTAGCAAACTAACACAGGAACAGAAAACCAAATACCACATGTTCTTACTTATAAGTGAGAGATCAATGATGAGAACACATGGACACGTAGAGGGGAATGGGCTCTATCAGAGGGTGGAAGGTGGGAAGAGGGAGAGGATCAGGAAAAAATAACCAATGGGTACTAGGCTTACTAACTTGATGACTGGCCAGGCACAGTAGCTCACGCCTGTAATCCCAGCACTTTGGGAGGCCAAGGCGAGTGGTCATGTGAGGTTAGGAGTTCAAGACCAGCCTGGCCAACATGGTGAACCCTGTCTCCATTAAAAATACAAAAATTAGTGGGGTGTGGCAGCATGTGTCTGTAATTCCAGCTACTTGGGAGGCTGAGGCAGGAGAATCACTTGAACCTAGAGACAGAGGTTGCAGTGAGCCAAGATCGTGCCAGTGTACTCCAGCCTGGGTGACAGAGCAGGACTCTGTCTCAAAAAACCAAACCAAACAAAACAAAACAAAACAAAAACAAAAACAAAACCCTAGGTGACGAAATAAACTGTACAAAAAATCTCCATGACACAAGTTTACCTACATAACAAATCTGCACATGTACTCCTGAACGTAAAAGCTAATAAAAACAATGGCTTAGGGAGTCAAAAATTATATGTAGACTTTCCACTACATGAGGTGAGGGTGGGGCACATCGTTCAAGGGTCAGTTGTACAACACATTGTACAAGAGAAACGGAAGGTTAAAAAGGAGGAAATTTTTAAAAATCAAAAAGAAGTAAGCCGGATGGGGTGGTAAGAACTGTAGTCCCTGAGGCAGAAGGCTTGTTAGTGCCCAAGAGTTCAAGACCAGCCTGGGCAACATTGTGAGACCTCCTCTCAACAAATAAATAAATAAATAATAAATAAATAAAATAAATAGAAAAAAAGACAAATGGCATTTGAGAGAAAATGAAAACACTGCACAGTAGCATAGAATATCTATTACATGATAATAGAAGTCCCTGAAAAAGAAAACCAAAGTAAGGAAATGGAGCAAATACTAGACATTATAATTCAAGGCTTTCCTGAAATAATGATACAGATAGTAACAAATCTAAATCTGCATATAGAAAGAATACAAACACAGTGCACTTGAAAAATTGTGCTTGAGTGACTAACACCAAAATATATTCTGGTAAAATTACTCCACTTTAAGAAGAAAAAATTATTTAGGCATCTAGCCAAAACAGGAAACAGCTTATAAAGAAAAGGAAAATTATGTTATTATCAAACTTTTCGACAACAATGCTTTATGCCAGCAGGAAACAAAGTAATATTTTAAAGATACTTAAAGAAATAAAATACAATGCAAGGATTTTTTATCCAGAAAAACTGACTTTTGGCCAGGCGCAGTGACTCATGCCTGTAATCCCAGCACTTTGGGAGGCTGAGGTGAGTGGATCACGAGGTCAGGAGATCGAGACCATCCTGGCTAACACGGTGAAACCCCGCCTCTACTAAAAATATAAAAAATTAGCCTGGCATGGTGGTGGGCACCTGTAGTCCCAGCTACTCGGGAGGCTGAGGCAGGAGAATGGTATGAACCCAGGAGGCAGAGCTTGCAGTGAGCCGAGATTGTGCCACTGCACTCCAGCCTGGGTGACTGAGCAAGACTCCGTCTCAAAAAAAAAAAAAAAAAAAAGACTGACTTTTATGTATGAAGGACATGGGTAACTCATCGATATGCAAGAACTCAAGAAAATGAGCACTTTTTGAGGGATTTTGTAGAGAATAAGTTTCAGATAAGCAAAATAACCAAAGAGCTATTGATAGTAAGGGTTTGGCAGTGAGCATTAAATGCATAGCCTTATGAAACTAAGACCAAATCAAGGTTAGAATGGAGGGTAAGGTGTGCAATGGCTATCTGATTTGAAAATGTAGATATGATACAAGTACAAAAATTCAGAGGATAATGTGGAGAATATATGAGATTTTTTTCTAATTTTTTCCAGTAGTCATATTTGTGGTGGTAGTATTTATATTGTCTGTCTTAGACTGTTGAGTAGGTAATGTGAGATAAAACAAATGATTAATCATAGGATATTCTAATCTTATAACTCCTAAGTACTCAAGAAACTAGGACACTCACTTTGGAGGGACGGACATACAGACATACCGGGAAAGAGATCGAGTAAAACCTGGTAGTTCTGAATTCAAATTAGAAGTATCAGTATGAATACAGTGCATAAATTTTTTAGCTCTGTTTGCCGAAAAGGCCTAGAAATAATGACTGAACTAGTAGCAGTGAACATCCCTAGTACACAGATTTTGGTATTGAAGTACCATTTCCCACTAGAGGGAATCAGGACTTCTTGAGACATGGCAGGTTTCAGGTTTGAGGACAGAAATGCACAATAAGTCTGGGATATCTTGTCATAGTAAATAGCAAAGTAGTCACCAAAAGCCACCATAATCTAAAGGATACAGGTACCAACTGAAAAAGCACCCACTAGCCAAAGATGAGTCCATCTGAGTATCAATAAGAATAATAAGTAAAATAAATTAAAATGCATCACACATGTTAATATTTAAATATATGCATTCGTAATTACCCTGCCCCTCCTCCCCCCACCACTGCCATACACATATATGTCAGCTTGGGGAATTAGGGAGCCAGTCATTATCTTGAAATCTGGTAAATAAAGGGGATGGATCAAGCATTTATTCTGCCTTTCCTATATGAACTATAGGGGAAATGTCTCTTTATAGAAGCAATTCTACTAATAAATTAAAAAGAAAAAACTGATTGTATTAGGATCCACCATTTATATCTCCTGACAAATTATTGAATCTAGGCACGGAGCATCTATGGCTGCTAACAGCATGAAAGGAAAATGAGCATTAGTTGCCTCCTGATGTACCACTTGTGGTCTGGCCAAAGTGATCAAACCTGAGTCTGATCAGACCTCTGGACCCAGCAGCCCATTTGCAGGAAATACAGAGGACAGGGGAATGTACTGAGCTGCACTTCAAGTGAGCAATTAGCAAAACCCAGGAGAAATCAGGTCAGATGACTCAGGTTCCTCAACAGATAAACTGTGAAGAAAAATAAAGAGAAAGGAATGATAGTGACACTGCCTTTGCAAAGATGATGACAGTGAGAAAAATCTAGCATGGCTGACTCCATCTTGCTTGTAGCCTCACAGTCTGACTGTCTTCACTCATGCCTGGGCATAGGCCAGGCTATTTAGTTTATAGTTTAACCTTGAAGCAAGGGTGATAATAGCTTGTCTCTAAAACTGATCCCCTCCCTGTTTGGGCACTGAAACTGCCTTTGTAAGACTAATGAAAGGCCACAGGTTTAGGATTCTGAATTAGGGGCCTGAATTCTCCTAAAATGTAGGTATAGTTTCTATAAACTCTTGCTGCTCAGGAGTTATGTGGCCAGAGGTCACAAGATTTGTGGCTTCCTCAATTGCTCCTCTAGATAAGATCACCATTATAGAACTGAAGATTGGTCATTTGAGATGTTTTTCAGACTTTTGCATTCTGGCAACCGATTGACCCCACCCAGACTTGTGACTCATTGCTCAGCTTGTCCTGCGGCCTCCACCCAGAGAAGGACTCAGCACATGAGGACCGTTTTCCACACCCCGATGATTTCATCCCCAATCAATCAGCAGCACCCACTTCCTAGCCCTCTGTCTACCAAATTATCCATAAAAACCTAGCGTCCGAGTTATCAGGGAGACTGACTTGAGTGATAATGTCAGTCCTTTCACTCAGCTGCTCTGCATTAATTAAACCCTTTCTTTACCGCAATACCACAGTCTCAGTGAATTGGTTTTGTCTGTACAAGGGTGGTGGGGGCGGGAGCGGTAAGAACTTGCTGAGTGATTGCAATAGCAACCTGTAAGGAACACACAATGCCTTAAAACACATACCAACTTCTTTTGAGACAGGGTCTCAGGCTGGAGTGCAGTACAAGATCATACCTCACTGCAACCTTGAACCCTTAGGCTCAAGCAATCCTCCTGCCTCAGCCTCCCTAGGAGCTGGCCCCACAACATACCAACATTTTTAAATGGGTAAGACTAAAATATAGTCACTATGCACACTTGAGTGATAAAACTATAAAGAAAACACAAAGAATTGTTTACTATAAACATCATTATATAGTTAATGCTATTTGTTTTATATTAAAATGGAAAGATTTTTTTTTAACCCACATATATATCCAGGCTGAAGAAAACATATCTGTCAGGCCACCTTGATCATTAAGACCTCCAAGTTTAAGGGCCAGGTGCAGTGGCTCATGCCTGTAATCCCAGCACTCTGGGAGGCTGAGGTGGATGGATTACTTGAGATCAGGAACTCAAGAGCAACCTGACAGTGAAACCTTGTCTCTACTAAAAATACAAAAATTAGCTGGGTGTGGTGGCATGCACCTGTAGTCCCAGCTACTTGGGAGGCTGAGGCACAAGAATCGCTTGAACCCAGGATGCAGAGGTTGCAGTGAGCCGAGATCAGACCACTGCACTCCAGCCTGGATGAAAGAGTGAGACTCCATGTCAAAAAAACAAAAACGAAAACAAACCTAAAAAACCTCCAGATTTAAATTCTGCTTGGAGGATCGGGCCTTGGATATCATATGGACTCCCACCTTCCTGTTGCCTCTGGCCTCTAGCCATTTGAAGAGATTATCCAATGACTAGGTAGAGGTCATGAGAGTAAACTACAGGCTTTTGTTAGGCAACCAAGAATGAGCTAAGTAATAAAATATAACTTGTCCCTGAGTGGAGGTCTCCTTGCGTTTGACATTTCTATTTTATTTCTAACCAGAGGCCCTCTGGGGTCATACAGAGTCTCAGAAAATGTCATGAGCAATGTATATTTATGATGGTGGTTCCATAGTTTTAGGCAAATTCTACTTTAACATACCCAATATGCAAAATTTCAGGGTAATTGTGATATTTTCACCATAAAAAAACTCTTCCCTTTAAAGAAGGGTTCAGCTTCAAGCTTCCTTTAAATAGTAGCTTGGAGGATAAGGTAAGCATTTGTTTACAGAACAGTAATTGCTTCATAGGGTGGAGGGAAGTGTGGGCTGTTCAATGATTGTGCCAGCCCATGGGCAAACAACTCTTAGTTACACAGGCAGTCCAAGGTTGGGAGAGCCATGATGTGCATAATGGAGCAAAGAGTTGAAGAACATCGGTCACTTCATACTCTCCAGGCCCAACTTGCAAATTTTCTTCTTTATAAGCTGGAATCTTCACATAGTAAGACAAAGCGTGTGCTAAGAAAATCAGTTCAGAATTTCTGAATCATTTTGTTGAACACATTGAGCTACCCATTTGTCTCAGTGATTATTTGAATTAGTCATAAAAGCAGTTTTTGATACCTTGGGGTTTCTTAACATCTGAGTTTCCTTCCTATGTTTCCTCTGTGTTATGAATTTTGTGAGAAGAGACTATTTTTCACTATTTAAAAGCTGAACAGGACAATTACTCATTTTCCCAGACTCCTTTGTCGTTAGAGAGCAGGCACATGAGGCACATGACCTGGCCCAACCAATCAGAAACACTCACTTCAGCATTTGGGGTTCTGGGGTGAAGAAATAATGATGGCGGGGGAATCCTTTTTTTTTTGTGAAACAGTGTCTTGCTCTGTTACCCAGGCCAGTGATGGCGCAATCATGGCTCCCTGAAGCCTCAACCTTCTGGTGCTCAAAAAATCCTCCCACCTCAGCCTCCCAGGTAGTTGGAACTATAGGCACATGCCACAATGCCCAGCTAATTTTTGTATTTTTAGTAGAGAAGAGGTCTCGCTATGTTGCCCAGGCTGGTTTCAAAATCCTGGGCTCAGTTGATCTTGTCTCCTCGGCCTCCCAAAATGCTGGGATTACAGGCACGAGACACCACACCTGGCCAGTGTTGGGGAATTCTTGCAGTGCTGTGGCAGAGGGCACCAGCAGCCTTATGTGTGACTTTCAATTTAGACACCTGGCTGATACCATGATCTAAGTCAATGTCACAATAAGCCACTTGGAGTGAAATGGGACAAGACCTCAAAGAAGATAGTCTTAAAATGTCTTAACTTAAAATGGTCTTTTAAAGAAAATAAGAGGAGAGCCAGGCATGGTGGCTCAAGCCTGTAATCCCAGCACTTTGGGAGGCCGAGACGGGTGGATCACCGGGTGAATCACAAGGTCAGGAGATTGAGACCATCCTGGCTAACACGGTGAAACCCCGTCTCTACTAAAAAATACAAAAAACTAGCCGGGCAAGGTGGAGGGTGCCTGTAGTCCCAGCTACTCGGGAGGCTGAGGCAGGAGAACTGCGTAAACCCGGGAGGCGGAGCTTGCAGTGAGCTGAGATCCGGCCACAGCACTCCAGCCTGGGCGACAGAGCGAGACTCTGTCTCAAAAAAAAAAAAAAAAAAAAAAAAAAAGGAATATTTTCATTTTGGTTGGGGGGAGGAGTGAAGGCTGGGAAGAAGAAAGAAGAGACTGTATGGAATGAAACACTGTAGGGAGAAGGGCCCGTGAGAATTCCCTGAGAGGGCTTAAGAGCATGCTAAGAATAGGGATATCATAGGGGTTCCATGTAAAGTTGTTTTAAGTGCTTTAGTGTAAATTACCCTCCTCTATTCCCTGCTTCTTCAGCTCCCCAAGATGTCTAAAGTTTACTCCAGACTCATCGGTGCTTTATTTGAGTGGGGTTTGAGGTGTGTGGAAATCAAGGAGAGGCTGAGTTTCACAAATGGGTCATCTGAAGTCAGGTAGAGGAGAGAGAAGAAAAACCAGAAGCCCACAGCCAGAGGAGAACTGAAAACAATTGAACTCCACTGGACATTTGTAAACATCTGTGGGAGGGGATTCTACAGAATGATGAAGATGATTCGACAGGTTACAAGACCTTGACTGGCCTCTGCACCCACTCATAGAGCAGGACGACTGAATTTGGGGAGGCTTTAGTCCTCTTATTTTTAAACAGACATTTTGAGGTATAATTTACATGCCATAAACTTCACCCCTTGTAAATGCACAGTTCAATGATTTTTGAGTTGTGCAATCATCATAATCCAGCCTTAGAACATTTCCATCCCTCAAAACGCTCTCTTGTGCCCATTTGTGGTCAATCTACATTTCCACCCCCAGCCCTAGGCAAACACTGACCAGCTAGCTGTCTGTAAATTTATCTTTTCTAGAAATGCCATACGAATTAAAGTCTTTTGGATCTGGTCTCTTTTGCTTAGCCTGACGTTTTCGAGGTTGGATGTAGCATGTACCAGTGCTTCACTCTTTTTATTGCTAGATAGTGTTCCATTGCATGTATACACCATGTTTTGTTTATTAAATAGCTGACAATTGGATTATTTCCACATTTTGATTATTATGCATAGTGCTGTTATAAACAATTGCATGCAAGTCTTTGTAGACATATGTTTTCATTTCTCTTGGGTAGATACCTAGGAATTGCTGGGTCACATGGTAACTGTGTTTAAACTTCCGAGGAAGTGCCAAATTGTTTTCTAAAGTGGCATGCCACTTTACATTTCCACCAGCAAAGAACGAGGGTTCCAATTTCTTCACATGCTCATCAACACGAAGTATATCGTTGGTCTTTCTGATTAGAACCATTTTAGTGGATGGGTAGTAATATCTCACTGTGGTTTCGATCTGCAATTCCCTAATGACTAATGATGTGGAATATATTTTCATATGCTTATTAACTATTCATGTATTTTCTTGGGTGAAATGTGTACTCAAATCTTTTACTTATTTTAAAAAGTAGGTCATTTGTTTTCTTGTAATCGGGTTATAAGAGTTCTTCACATATTCTGGATACAAGTGCTTTATATTACTTTCAAATATTTATATTATTTGTAATATTTTTATTACTTGCAAATATTTCTTCCTAGTCTATGGCTTATGTTTTCCTTTCTTTCTTTTTCTTTTCTTTTCTTTTCTTTTTTTTTTTTAAGACAGGGTCTTGCTCTGTCACCCAGACTGGAGTGGAGTGGTGTGATCACAGCTCACTGTAGGCTTGACCTCCCAGGCTTGAGTGATCTTCTCACCTCAGCTTCGCAAGTAGCTGGGACTACAACCACACACTACCATGCCTGGCTAATTTATTTATTTATATTTTTTGTAGGGATGGAGTCTGGCTATGTTGCCTAGTTTGGTCTTGAATTCCTGGACTCAAGTGATCCTCCCACTTCAGCCTCTCCTGGGATTACAGGCATGAGCCACTGCACCTGACTCATTTTCTGATCTGTAGTCAGATGCGTTATCCATTGCGCCACTGGCCCGCGGTTGTACCTGACTCATTTTCTTAATGATGCCTCTTGAAAAACGTTTTTAAAAAATTTACATGAGGTACAATTTATCAATTTTTTCTTTTATGGACTATCTTTTCAGTGTTATATCTAAGAAGTATTTGCTTAATACAATGTCAAAAAGATTTTCTCCCATACAATTATTTTATAGTTTTAGCTCTTACATTTAGGTCTATGTTCCATTTTGAATTGATTTTTGTATATGGTAAAATGTGAGGGTGTAAGTTTATTGTTTTGTATTGATGGGCTTCAAGACATGCTGCCCCAAAATATGACACCGTGAACATTTGAGAAAACAGCAGAAAGAGAAAGTCTTTCTCACTTCCTTCCTTCTCCTTCTCCCATGAAGCAGGTCATAAGGACCTCATTTCAGTGGTTCCCTCTATCTACCTGGAAGAAAGGATGTTTTTATCTCTGAAGACACAGAAAATAATCGGAATAAACAGACCTTGCAAAGTTCGCCCCAGTTTATTATTAATCATTAGATTATACTCCTTTTGTCCAATCACACTTCTGCACAACTGTCTACTTTTCATCAATCTTAAGCATAGAAATTTGAGTCTTCATTTCTGAAGCCTTCTCCATCACATAAAACTTACATTAAATAAATTTGTTATGCTTTTCTATTATTAATCTGTCCTTATTTTGGGTGACTCAGGCGTGAACACAGCAATGAGCGAGAAAATATATTTCTTTTCAACCCCTACAGTATATTGATGTTCAGTGGTCCCAACATTGTTTGTTGAAGAACCCATACTTCCCCCACTAAATTGATTTAGCACAAATAGTACTTGTTAAATGTTAATTAGCCAAAATGAAAGGATTAACTTGGGGGCTCCTGGTTCTGTCCCATTGATCTATATGTCTATTCTTGTCATTACCATACTTTCTTGATTTCTGTGGATTTATAGTACGTTTTGAAATTGCATAGTCTAAGTCCTCCAACTTTGTTCCTCTATTACAGAATAATTTTGGCTATTTTATATCTTTTGAATTTCCATATAAATTTTACAACCAGTTTGTCAATTTTCTAAAGAAGCCTAATGGGAAATTCTTTGGGATTGGGTTGAATTTATAGATCTATTTGGAGAGAATATTGAGTCCTTTAATCCATGAGCATGAACTGTCTCTTCATTTATTTTGATACTCTTTAATTTATCTCGGCAATGTTTTATCATTTTCAGTGACTGGCTTTTGCATGTTTTTTGTTAAATTTATTCTTAAGTATTTTACTCTTTTTGATGACATTGTGAATAGAATCATTTTCCTAATTTCATTTTTGGGTTATTCATTACTAGCATAGAGACATACAATTTATTTTGAAAAGATGATCTTATATCATGTGCCTTTGCTAAATTTGTTCATTAGTTATAGTAGTTTCTGGGTTTTTTTTTTTTTTTTCTTTCCTGGTAGATTCCATAGACTAGAAAGGAATCTTAGAAAAAGGATCATGTTTTATGAGAATAAAGACAGTTTTTTTCTCTGTGTTTCCTATCTGTAACACTGTTAATTTTTTTTCTTGCCTTATTGCACTAGTTAGAACCTCCAATATAATGTTAAGTAGGATTAATGACAGTTGACATTCTTGCATTTTCTCTGATTGTGGGGGAAACATTTAATCTTTCATCATTAATATCAGGCAAATGGCAGGGTTTTCATAGATGTCTTTATTCCAACCAAGAAATTTCCCTACTATTCTTAGTTTATTGGAAAAATGTTAACATTAGCAGTGTTTGGTTTTATGAAATGTTTTTTCTGCACTTATTGTGACTGTATGGTTTTTGATATTTATTCTATTAATATGGTGTATTACATGAATTAACCAATCTTGTATTCCTGGAGCAAATGCCACTATGTCGTGGTATATAATCCTTCTTATATGTTGATGAATTCAGTTTGTTAACATTTAGAAAATTTTGCACCTAAGTTTATACAGGATATTGGTCTGCAGGTTTCCCTGCTTGTGATGTCTTTGTCCTTGACATCAGGGTAATACTGGTCTCATAATAGGAGTTGGGAAGTACCCTCACCTCCGTTTCGGAGCTTATGTAGGATTGGGTATTGTTTCTTCTTTAAAAATGTGGTAGAAGTCACCAGTAAAATCATCTGGGCCTGAACTTTTTTTATGTATGGTGGAGGGTAAGATTTTTAATATTAATTCAATTTCTTTACTTGTTAGAGAGAGAGAGGCTTATTCAGATTTTCTGTTTATTTTCTTGAGTCAGTTTGGTAATCCGTGTTCATTTGCTTGAACTTAATCTGCAGAACCTTTGACTCTGTGCTATGCAACTGCTTATGTCTCTGCTTAGTTTCTTAAAATATTACTTATATTTTAGCCTAGCTTCCTGGGATCCACTGCCATTCCTACTCAGCTAAGTAGTCATCCAATGATTAGGCAGCACTTGTGCTCAAACACCTCTAGCCAATAAGGCTTCCATCTGCAGGTAGATGGGGGAATGCATGAGAAGTCCAGGCAGTTTTCAAACCGGACTGCCTTGGTCCTTACCTTTCACTGGGCTCTCTCAGTTCTCCCTACATGTTTGACCTCCTGGTCAGGGATAGATGTGTGGAGAGCTTATCAAGCCCCCTGCAGTCTCTCATTTCTGGGATATTCTTGTTAAATTTCTGGCTAGGCCTCTGGTCTGCGGCTTGCCTCAGCTGGGACT
Organism: Piliocolobus tephrosceles; assembly: GCF_002776525.5. Classification (NCBI taxonomy): domain Eukaryota; kingdom Metazoa; phylum Chordata; class Mammalia; order Primates; family Cercopithecidae; genus Piliocolobus; species Piliocolobus tephrosceles. The sequence continues at coordinate 28,112,795 of NC_045449.1, forward strand.
CATCCTAAGGCTAGGAGAGCTGCGGGCTCCCTGTTCACTGCTGGGCATGGTTTTGCTTTCTGCTCCCAATGAAGCCAGTCCCCTCTGGCAGTGAAGCTGTTGGTTTTCATGGGCAGCAAAAATGTCCCAGACTCCCTCAGTTCTTACCTGAAATTCAGAAGTTTATCATAAATAAACTATTCTCAATTTGTTGTTTGCCTTTGGAAAATTTCCAGAGCTCCAAAGTGGTTGCTTTTGACAGTTTTGTCTAGTTTTATACTTGTTTTTGGAGAAAGGATTTATCAACTTCTTCACTCCCCTATAGCCAAAAGTTCTCTCAGTCTTTTAAAAATGCTGGGTGTGTGACCTGTCAGCTAAGCTTCTCCTTGTTTTCAAGGTGTCATTGTGCATTTGAAAGTCAAAGAGTAAAAGCTCTTTTGAAAAAGTCAGGACTAGAAATGATGCCAGGGAATGTGTGGTTGGTGCAATGGAGGGGCAGAGAGTGGGTGACCAAGAGGTCATAGAAATAGTGAAGAGTGAGTCAGGGACGCAGAGCAGTGGAGCCAAGAACGAAATGCCTGGTCTACTAGAAAATACAAACACAAATGGAAAGGCTGCCTTACATCTCTTAACGTCACCAATCTAATAGCCACCATTTCCATGAATAGTTCATCCCAGGCCCCCTCCCCTGGTTGGGAGTTCCAGTTGTCTGGGGAGTGGGCAAGTGTTAGGGTAGCATAGGGATAGGTCAGGTTAGGACAGGAATGGGACTGCACTGGCTGCAGGGAAGGGAATGCAGTAGGAGCCATGTGCACTGGGAACTGGATGCAGCCTTCATGTCAGCCTCGGGGAGAGGGCTACTAAGCAGTGATCACAGCTCACCCCTAGCTGCCCACTAGCTCAGCCTTAACTTGACCATAAATAACCATAAAGACTTGGTCCTAATACTTAAAAGTCGAAGGTTGGCAGGTTATAGCCTGCAGGTCAAATCCAGCTCATCACTTGCTTTTGTAAATAAAGTTTTATTGACACTCAGCCACATTTATTTGTTTAAATACTTCTGTGGATGCTTTCCTGCCACATGGACAGCACTGAGTAATTGTGACAGAGACTGTTTGACCTATAAGATCTAAAGTGTTTACTAACTGGCCCTTTGCAGAAAATGTTTTCCAATCCCTGTTTTAAATGAAAACTGCAGTAGCCAAAACTCCTAAAGCATGATAATGTGGATTGACCATGATATATACAATCAGAAGATATGGGCTGGGTGCAGTGGCTCACGCCTGTAATTCTAGCACTTTGGGAGGCCAAGGCGGGCTGATCATTTGAGGTCAGGAATTCAATACCAGCCTGGCCAACATAGCAAAACCCGTCTCTACTAAAAATACAAAAAAAATTAACCGGGTGTGGTGGCACATGTCTCTAATTCCAAATACTTGGGAGGCTAAGGAACAATAATTGCTTGAACCTAGGAGGCAGATGCTGCAGTGAGCTGAGATCATGCCACTGCACTCCAGCCTGGGTGACAGAACGAGACTCTGTCTCAAAAATAAAACAAAATAAAATCAGAAGATATGGGAACAAGACTGATCTGCTACATACCAGCAGTGGCACTCAGTACAAGCCATTGGTTCTCTGTGGGCACAGGTTCACTATAAAATGGGGATCAGGTGGATCACCTGAGATCGGGAGTTTGAGACCAGGCTGACCAACATGGAGAAACCCCATCTCTACTAAAAATACAAAATTAGCTGGGCGTGGCGGCACATGCCTGTAATCCCAGCTACTCTAGAGGCTGAGGCAGGAGAATCACTTGAACTCAGGAGGCGGAGGTTGCAGTGAGCCAAGAACACACCACTGGACTCCGGTCTGGGCAACAAGAGCGAAACTCTATCTCAAAACAAAAAAACAAAAAAACAAACAAAAAAAAAAATGGAGGGGAGGGATCAGATGATCTATTCTGTCATTTGGGGTTATGGTTCAAACAAAACTACTGTATGTGAAAGCATGTTGCAAACCATGCAGCACCAAACATATACTATTCCTGTTTGTAGAACACCTGCTTTGACTTCCTAAACCACCTATTTAGACCCTCTCTGCTTGTGGACGACTGCCACCTTATGTACACCTTTTATGTGGCCAAGTCTGTGAAGTACCATTTCCTTAGGGACTTTCTTCCTTGACTGGAAGGCGGAGTAGGAGACCATGTCTATCACACCACTGAGGGAGATGGATGGGACGAGGGAACTCTTAAGAAACTGAACTTACCCCAGACCCATGGAAGTAGGCATGTTGACCAGTAGCAAATAAATGGTGTGAGAAAGCTATTTTTCTTCCCAAGAACATCCCTGGTGGAGAAAAGCATCATCTGAGTTTTGATCTTATGAATTATTTCTTTTCTTTTTAAGAATCTGAACATAGTAAACCCTATTACAACAGCAAGGATAATTTAGTGGTATAATTAGACACTAAAATTTGAGTAAGAGTTACAACTTAGAGTCTGGAATTTCCAACCTCTGTGGCTCGTTTCTATAGCAAAGATACATGAATCCTCAGGCCATTAGCTAAATTTGAGAGAAAGTCTCTGGCCAGCTGAAATCAGAATGTTCAATGTGGATTATCAATTACAATGCTGAAAGCATCTGTAATCTTCCTACAAGACTTCTCAGTGGAGGAGGTTTCAGTCTCCAGGTCCAGGGGAACAGAAGCACCATCTTCTCCCACATGGAGAAGAAAAGTAGTGATGTTTTGTTTATAAAATACTTTCCTATCCATCCTGTAATTGACTATAGAGGCTATAGGTTCCTACAAGTAGGAACCATGTCTTTTCATCCCAGTGCCTTGCACAGACCCAGAATGGACTAGGTGTGCAATAAATGGTTATTGAATGAATGAATCCTCTGGAAGGGAAATCTTTGAACCTAGTCAAAAGAACACAAATCAGGAGACCTGTGTCAACTCTTGGTGCTGCCTCTCAGTCATGGCATGGTCTTGAAGAATTCACTTTACCTGTTAGGTCCTCAGTTTTCATTCCTGTAAAATGAAACAATAATTATCTGCCTAAGGGTAGATTAAATGAGATAACGGATAGGAAGTGTTTTATAAACAGAACATCACTATGTTTCTCCTGCATCCTGCCTGGCCCTTCCTGCTGCAGACGCTTTGAGCCTGAGAATAACAGCTAAACAAATTTATGGTGTTTGTAGTTGGATTAGCCACAGAATGAGCTGTGATCCCTGTTTATTTTCTGCCTGCCTTGGTGAGTTCAGATCCTGGTAAATGAGTGCACAGGATCCGGGAAGTGTTGATTACATGTAGTTGTCTGCAACTGAATGGTAGTTGGGGTTGAGGTGGGTGGCGAACCTGATGGCCAGAAAGGTTAAGGCTAAATGCATCTGAAGAAAAGCAGAGCCAGAGTCTGTCTCTGGTGGCAGGTATGTCCCAGGTGACCTGCCTAGAAATACCACTAATCAGGAGGAGAAGCCAAGGGGTCAAAGGGGGTGTTCTTATGAGGATAACTGTTTGTTGAAGTACTGCCAGAAATGGATAAGTCAGGAGATGGGAACTAAAAGACTACAGGCATGAGTGAGTGATCAGATCTTATAACGAGAGGGGCTAGGCCTTCTCTGAGGAAGGCTGAGAGATGAGTGAGGCTTAGCAAGGGAGAGGAAAGCAATAGAACCAGCTGTAAATGTGTAAAGCAGGATCTTCCAGAGTCAGGCCTAGAACACTGGGTGTGATTAGCTAGTTCTCTTTTAGTTGAAAATTACAGAAACTGATTCTGACTAGCTTCAAGAGAGATATAAAAGAGGTTAGGAAGTCAGTTACTGAAAGGATAACTGAGGTATCTTGCAGAATCAGAGGACTGAGATGCTTGCCAAGGATAAACTAGAATCGGAGATGAATCAGTAGGGTGACTATAGCTTACAATAATCTATTGTAGACTTCAAAATAGCTAGAAGAGAATAATTCAAATGTTTCTAGCATAAAGAAAAGACAAATATTTAAGGTGATGAATATCCCAAGTATACTGATTTGATCTTCACCAATTATATGAATGTTTTATATTATCACATGTACCTTGAAAGCATGTAAATCTTTATGCAAAATAAAATAAAATAAAATTAAAAAAACTAGAATCAGGAGTTAGGTTACCATGGAGAAACCAGGCATTTGTCCTCTCTGACTCTTGCCTCCTATGTCTCTTTATGTTCCCTTTATTTTTAATTTTCACTGCCAAATGCCATTTTTTTTGGCTAATCAGGCTGTGGCTGGACTCCATTATATTTCAATTGCTCATCTGGCCACTGCTACCTTCATAAGAGTATGAATACTTGACGACTGTGTAGTGGGTTGAATGGTGGCCCCAAATATTCAGATCCTAATGCTTGGAACCTTGAATGTTACCTTATATGGGAAAGACTTTGCAGATAGGAGTAAATTAAGGATCTCGACATAAGGAAATTATCCTGGATTGGCCCTATGTGTCTTAGATTCCATCATAAGTGTCCTTATAAGAGAGAGGCAGAGGGAGATTAGACACTCAGAGGAGAGGACAATGTGAGGATGAAGGCAGACATTGGAGTGATGTGGCTATAAGCCAAGGGATGCTGGCAGCTGCCAGAAGTTGGAAGAAGCAAAAAATGTATTTTTCTCTATAGCCCCTGGAGGGATATGTTCCTGTGACACTTTGACTTTACCCACTGAAACAGGCTTCAGACTACTGGCCTCCAGAACTATGAAATAATGTATTTCTGTTGTTTAAGCCACTAAGTTTGTGGCAATTGACTATAGAGGCTATAGGACACTAATAAGAGTAGGGGCCATCTCTTTTCATCCCAGTACCTTGCATAGATCCAGAATGGACTAGGTGTACAATAAATGGTTATTGAATGAATGGATCCTCTGTAGGGAGAACTTTGAACCTAGTCAAAAGAACACAGATCAGGAGGATTGTGTCAATTCTTGGCCCTGCCTCTTAGTAACAGCATGGTCTTGAAGAATTTACTTTATCTCTTAGGACCTCAGTTTTCACTCCTGTACAACGAAATAATAATATCTGCCCAAGGGTATCATTTGGTGGATTAAATGAGATGATGGATAGGAAACTGTTTTATAAACAGAATGCCACTATTTTTCTCCTCCATCCTGCCTGGCCCTTTCTGCTGCAGATGCTTTGAGGCTGAGAATAACAGGGAAACTATCACTGTGTCTATGTCGAAGCCACAGTGTAGCAAGATGAGGAAGAAATTGGTGGCTTCCTGATCTTGGTCTCATCATTATCTTCTCAGAACCAGCTGCTTCCTTCCTCCCCTCTAACCTTAGACATTTTTGCCAGTCAGGGGTGAAGACCTACTCTCAGGCAGTCAAGATCTGCAACCTTGTGGGCTGTAGCTACCTGCTACCTTTTCTGTATTTTTCCATTCTTTCTTCTCTGTAGCTTCTCCACCAAGATGTCATTATCACCTGTTTGCTTCTTGTCTTCTGGGTAGCATACTTTTGGCCCAGGTGCCTCAAAGGACCTCATTCCTGTTCAGCATACCTGTTGCAAATACTTGGACACAAATATTCTCAAAGCAACCCCATCTATCAACTTCCCAGGGACATATAATGCTCCAAATGAATTAATGTTCTAGGTAACTGAAAACCACCCTTTAGTATAAAAAAATCAGGATTGCTTATTCTAATGGAAAATTTCCTATACATAAAGCATTATAGACCTTCTTATCCTTTGACTCAGGAATTTCACACCTGGGTTCCAAAGGTACACAAAGGATTTACAAAATAACTTTCTTTTTTCTTCTTCCTGCTTCCCAAGTAGATAGGGTTACAGGCACATGCCACCACGCCCAACTAATTTTTGTATTTTTAGTAGAGATGGGGTTTCACTATGTTGGCCAGGCTGGTCTCAAACTCCTGACCTCAAGTGATCCTCCTGCCTCAGCCTCCCAAAGTGCTGAGATTACAGGCATGAACCACCACACCCGGCCATCGCAAAATAACTTTTGTTACAGCATTATCTGAATAAGTTCAAACTTAAAAACAGTGAAAACATCCTAAACAAAAGGCTAGTTTAATAAATTGTGGCAAGTAACTATGTACCTGTTTTGAAGACACTGGAACTTGTGTTTAGGCATGCTCCGTATACATGCAGAAAATACATTAAGTGAGGAACCATTTTGTAAAATGGTAGTATACAGGCACTATTATTTTCTTACCCAGAATGCATTTTCCTCTTCTTTCTGGTTAATGAACTCTGGTTTTATTTAGGTATAATCTCCCTCATGGGAGGTGAACCTATCTTCAGTAAAGCCTGATTTGCCTGAGCCTGTCGTGGTTGTTCTGTTTGCACTTTTCACTGATTGGTTTAGGGGTGGTCATGTAATCCAGTGGTGGCCAATGGCTAACTGAAGGGAAATCTTATTCTGGGGGATTCTGGGAGTCTTTTCTCTGTTTCTGAAAGAGGTGCACAGAAAGATGAAAAAATTCTGGAGATGGATGGTGGTGATGGTTGCACAACAACAAACAATATGAATGTACTTAATACTATTGAACTGTAGGGTTAAGTTGGTTGAGATAGTAAATTTTATGTTATATATTTTGTTACAATAAAACATTGTAATCAAGAGTGATGCACAGAAAGACACTGCCTCCATGACCTTGTCTTCCTCTGGGGCAGGGGTGGGGAGGAATTGTGTCTAGATGTGGAAAGAATTATGTACTGATACGATGTACCCCTCAGTCCTCACTGTCCCTGGATAATCTCATCAGCTGTCGCAGTTTTTGTGAATCTGTATGCAGATGTATATGTATGCAGGGACTGCCACATAGCTTTATGGGCAGAGCTCCATGCCAACATATCCAACTGCTATCCTGACATGTTCTCTTAGCTGTCTTACTATAGAGATCTCAAAATTAATATGCCCCAAGTGTATACTTTTGTATTTCGGAAAACTCAAACTTGTGGAAAATTTGTCAGAGGCATGTAATGTACTTTTTTTTTTTCTGAAATAGAGTCTCACTCTGTCGCCCAGGCTGGAGTGCAGTCATACAGTCTTAGTTCACTGCAACCTCCGCCTCCTGAGTTCATGGGATTCTCCTGCCGCAGCCTCCCAAGTAGCTGGGATTACAGGCGCCCACCATGACACCTGGCTAATTTCTGTATTTTTACAAAATTTTGTATTTTTACCACAGGGTTTCACCATGTTGCTCAGGCTGGTCTCGAACTCCTGACGTCAAAAGATCTGCCTGTCTTGGCCTCCCAAAGTGCTGGGATTATAGGCATGAGCCACCACGCCTGACTGTACAATGAACTCTTGAATACCTTTCCCAACGACTCACCAGTTGTTAACTTTTTGCCTTAACACACCAAAAATTTGACCGTCTTTGACCCCTTCCTCCCTGAAATCTTCTCTTTTCCAGGTTCCCCATCTCACTACTCAGAGCTGTTACAAACCTGTTGCTTCTGCCAGACACCTGGAAGTTGTTCTTGATGTAGCCATCTCCCTCTTTCCATGACACAAAACCAACTATCCAGTCCTATGAATTCCGTGTCTTTTTTCAACTGTTGCAATTGACTTCTAACTACATCTCTTGTGCCCTCTCTTCCATCCACTTTTATTCAGAATAACTAGTTATGAGTTTGAAACACATCCAATCATATCAGTTCCTTGCTTAACATCCTCAACGGCATATCCTCAATGGCTTATTGGCTTCTGTCCTCAGTCTCTTTCATTAGGACCTGACCTAGTCTATTCTATACTCCATAGCACCCTATGTTTTTCCTTGTTTGTACTTTTCATAATTATAATCGTTGAGTAATTTGTGTGCACATTTGTTGACTACTATTCTCCCTTATACATCTATGATGGTAGGGACTTTGATGGTGTTTCTCATTGCTATATCCTCAGAACCTATTCTCGGTTAGTTACATGATAGGCACTCAGTACACATTCATCAGATAAGTAAATACATGAATGAATTAATGCATCACCTCCACTGAGCAGATTTTAATCTGCTGTGAAATGAAAACTTGGAATACCAAGTTAGAGCTGCATGTAAATTAAAAGCAAAAAAGTACTGACTGCCAACCTAAGGTGAGTATCTGCCTGTTGGTATTCGGATTGTGTACCTTCTACCTGCTTAGAGGTAGTGGAGACTAAAGGAAGGAACCTAAACTTGCCTGTCATGCAGATCTGGATGCCGGTTCTGGTCCTGGCCTTGGTTACTCTCGGCCTCTTTGAACCTCAGTTTCTGAATCTACAAGATGGGTATGGTAATATCTATCTCAAAGGGCTGTTGTGAGACTTAAATCAGATAGCTTTGGCTTTCTTTCCATCACCTCTTTGCCTGGCAGCATAGTCAGGAGTGCTTAGACCTCATTCCTCCCCTTTCCCCTAAAATTTGACCTGCTTGAAAGGGGTGGAAAAGGAGAGCTTATTGTCACAGCCTCAGTCTTGCCTTTGAGTAGCAGCCGAGAGGTGATCATTAGTGGGTAGACAGTCCCTGTTTCTCATGTGCTTCCTGGGCCCACGTCATAGTCTAAAGACAGAATGGGAACAAAGTGGACTTTCTAGTGCTTTACACCATGATGCCATGTATGACCTCTATTCTGTGCCAGTGATGGTGGAGTTAGGATTTAGATGCTACTATCTCTAAGGATTGATGTTTTCTTGGTTTGGAACAGAGTGGTGTGTGCATGTGTGTGTGTGTGTGTGTGTGTGTGTGTGTGTTTGTGTGATAGCCTTTAAAAAGCAAGGAAGAACCAGAGGTCTATGCAGGGTATACTTGTCAGGGGCTCAGTCTCGCAGGGCTGGAACCCAACTGAAACTTTCCTCAAAGCCATCAGGCTCTTTGTTAATGAAGCTCCTCCGAATCAGACTGCTCTACATATTTAGCACAAGAAAGGTAAAGACTCATGAAATGACAGGGCCTTAATGTCTTTCTGCACAGTCACTGAGACTCCTTTCGAATGAATGTTGTTAGCACCCTTTCAAACAGCCTCTCCGAAGGTTGCTGACTTATGCCTATGAGTTCTGCCTTCCTTCCCTGCTGAATATTACATGGTCTTCTCTTCCTCCTCTGTAATTCTCACAGTGTGTGTACGTGTTTGTGGGGTCTCAGATTATATTTGTGTGTTAGAGAAAGCCTGTGTTTTTGGATGTAGTGGGGAGCTGGGGTATGGGTGCTTTCCAGACACTGATTGGGGACACTCCTCTTCTTCCTTTCTACAAAGCAGGTGAAAAAAAGGAAAAAGAAACTGATTTTACGTTCTGAGTCTATTTTTCCACAGTCTTTTTTATACTTTAGGAAATATTCCTGTCCTACATATTTTTCTGAGGGAGGGTGATGGAGTGTAGAGCCAGAAACCTCTTATGGATGGGGGAAGCTTTTTGAAAAGAGGCAGGGAGGCCATGTAGGGATATGAAACGGAAGATGTCCTCGGAGGAAAAGAGGGCAGAGTGTGTACCTGCAAGAACACCCTCAACTCCCATGAAGGTTTTACCGTTTTATATTTTCCCCTTGGTTTGTGAGGACAATCATAGATTATGCATGGTTTTAAAAATCAGCTTTATTGAGGAATAATTGTTTTATAATTAGTTGTGTATTTTTAAGGGTGTGATTTAATATGTTTGACCTATCTACATATCTGTGCGACCAGTGCCACAATCAAAATAATATCCATCATCTCCCCAAATTTACTTTGTTTCTTTGCTCCTTTGTAATTCATCTCTCTCCCCATACCATATCCAGACAGCCACCGATCTGCTTCCTGTCACTGTGGATTAGTTTGCATTTTCTAGAATTTTATATAAATGGCATCATACAGTGTGTGCTTTTTTTGGTCTGTCTTCTTTCACCCGGGGTGATTATTCTGAAGTTCATTTATATTGCTGCATGAATCTATAGTTCATTCCTTTTATTTTTCCTGTATGGTTGTAACAGTTTGTTTACCCATTCACCTGTGGATGGACATTTTTGTTATTTACTGTTGTTGGCTATTCCAAAGAAATCTGCTATGAGCATTTGCCTATAAGCGCTCATATGCTGAAGTATACAGTCTTAAGCATTTCCTTTTCTCTCATGGTGACATTTCTTTACTTGTCCCCAATCTCTGTAAAGACCAACATGGCCATCCAGTCTTACATAGTGGTGTTGTGGGAAGTAGAGACAGGAAGAGGCAGTGTGGCCTGCCCCTTGTTCACTGTCCACTATGCTGATCTGTGTGGTGGCCAGTAGTACAGTGGATGGTGGTCTACAGCAGAACCAGAAAGAGCCCAGAGAAGCAGTTACACCAAAGACTCAACTCAGAGACAGCTGTGAGGCAAAGACCCTTTACTACCAGACAGACTTGGTGGAGGCAGGCTGACATTTGAGATGCACATAAAACATCATGCCCGTCCTAGTCACCCAATACATCTGAATTCCCTTTCTGCTACGTGTACTTTCTTAACTGCTTTGCTTGTAAGTTCTAGGTTATCTTCTTAACAATTGTGGTTTGTAGGTAAATAACTTTTGGGTAAGAGAGGCTTTATTCTGTTATTCTTTAAAAATCTTAGACAGCACATAAATATAGCAATTGTCTCAGTCCATTCCTGCTGCTATAACAACATACCTTAGATTGGATACTTTACACACAATAGAAATGTATTGCCCACAGTTCTGGAGGCTGAGAATTCCAAGATCAGGGCACCAGCAGATTTGGTGTCTGGTGAGGGATCTCAGTTTCCAAAATGGCTCTGTGTTATTGGTTCCTCACATGGTGGAAGGAGCAGAGGGGCAAATGGGGGCTCAGTCACTCCCTGAAACTTCTTTTCTAAAGGCACTAATCCCATTCACTGAGGTGGAGTGCTCATGACTTAATCACTTCCTTAAAGGCCTCACCTCCTAATGCTATCTAATTGGGTATTGGATTCCAACATATGAGTTTTGGAGGAACACATACGTTCAAATAATAGCAGTGATATACACAGATCCTGTGTCTGAGGTGTCGCGAGGTATCCCTCTAACTCATAAGCCCTCTTTGGAGAGGAGGCTTTTGTTGTATACAGGTATCCTAATGTGTCTTACAGGGCAAACACTGTGCCTCCTTTATTTTTTTTCTTTATAATTGTGTAATTTATTATTATTTTTTCATTTTTCCAACTTTTATTTTAGACTCAGGGGGTACATTTGCAGGTTTGTTACCCGGTTATATTGCATGATGCTGAAATTTGGGGTGTGAATGATCCCCTCACCCAGGTTCTGCATAGTATCCGATAGTTAGTTTTTCAACCCTTGCACTCCTCCCTTTCTCTCCCTCCAGTAGTCCCGTGTCTATTGTTCCAGTCTTTACGTCCATGAGTGCCCAACATGTAGCTCCCACTCATAAGGGAGAACATACAATATTTGGTTTTCTGTTTTTTTGTTAATTTAATTGGAATAATAACCTCCAACTGCATCCATGTTGTTGTAAGGGACATGATTTTGTTTTCTTTTTATGGCTGCATAATATTCCATGGTGAATATGCACTACATTTACTTTATCCAGTTCCATCACTGATGGACACCTAGTGTGCCTCCTTTTAGATATAGTATCACCACCCCTTCCAAATAGCTTCTTTGATGGTTGCTAACTTATGCCTGTGAGTTTTCTTTATCATCAATTTCAGAACTACCCAAAAGGCTAAAGAAACACAAGTGATAGGGTTTCATTTACATATCACAAGCCCCAGATAGCTGGGAATATCTGAAGGACTGACTAGATGATGTCCTGATGATGTCCCTACTTGCATGTAATTGCTTAGGACTATGTGAATCAAAGATTTTGTACAGTTCTTTATCACAGACTGACAGAGCAGGTGGGGGCTTTACAGGCCATGTTGTCCAACGAAGTCATTTTTTAAGAGGAACCAGGACAGCTCAGAGAGGTGAGATGCCCCACCCAGAGTCACAGAGCTTGTTAGCAGCTAAGCTGGATGAGGAACTCAGCCCTCCAGGCTCCCAGTCCACGGCTCTCTCCATCCCAACTCCCCCCAGCCCCTAGCTCTCTTTTAGTTTTTCTGCATTTAATATGTTTTCCTTGAATTGATTTTTCTCCTCTGCCTCATCCATTACCTTCAAGGTTATTTTTGGTGCTCTTCTCTGCTTCTTTCATTTTGCAGATTGATTTCCCAGGCTTTGCTGAGTTTGGTGGCACTTCCCACCCCAGGGTCTTTGGCTTCATTATTGTTTTGTTTCCTACCCCCTTTATTGTCTTCCTGGGGCTTAACAGACCAGCCCCCAATATCCCTTACCCTACCTTCCCTCCCCGCTTCCTCCCAAATAGCCCCCAGGATGCTGCTATTTCCAATCATGAACTCTCCCCGTCCCCCCTTCAGTCTATTCCCAGATTGCAAACTCTGCTCATAATGACAACCCTGGGAGCTCATCGTTCAGTGATAATTCACGGCTGCACCAGCTACTGGGTAGTGACTACTGATACATCTTTCTCATGGCATGTCTTTTCTCCACTGGGTTTCCTTTGTGTGGGGATGTGTCTATTTGGAATGATTCCTTCTCTTTTAACTATGTGGTGGGTGGGACATCTGCCAGATGCTTAGCAGGTGATGGTTGCTAGAGTAAGGAGGGTTTGTTGTGTGTGGAGATGGTAAAAGCTGGAGTGAGCACCATTCAGGGCACCACAACTATAGTTCCAGGCACTGGAGTATTGTAGTAAAATGGAGAGGGCTTTAGATAGAGTCAGACAAACCTCCTTTCAAAGCCCAGCTTTAGCATTGATTGACTTTGTGATACAAACAGGCCTGATCTGTAAAATGGAGATAGTACTAGTACTCAACAACTATCAGATTGAAAGGCAGTCCTAAATGTGGCCAAGTGTCTAAATTGCTTTGTTCAGAGCCAGACGCTTTCTTCTGGAGTCAGAAGAGGATGGGCTTCAATCCTGGGCTCCCTGCATAGTAGCTGTAATCCTGCACAAGCTAATTAATTTCTTTAAGCTTCAGTTTTCTTAACTGTAATGTGAGAAGAATGAATCATATCTAATAAGTTGGCTTGATGATTATTACACAGGAGTATATAAAGTACTTAGCACGGTGCCTGGCATGAAGTAAGAACATAGTAAATGTTAGCCATTTTTAGGTGTTCAATAAATGTTACTTTCTTTTCCTTTGTAAATTTAGCCTCTTTTTGTTGTTATTGTTTACAAAAGATGAATGTACATCCTGAGGATCCTACGAACTTTGAGAAGTTAAGCATTCATCAAATACTTTTCTAAGTTTCGAGTCTATTTACTGAGTGTATGATCTGCAGAGAGAAATATCAACTTCTGTGGAGCTCAAAACCTAATTGAGTGGCAAACAACTAGGCAAATGATTTCAAGACCATTTATCATCAGAGCCAAAATAATAACTTGCAAATTGAACAACAGCTTCAACAATTCAATTCTATATCCACTTATTAGTACATACTAAAGGCCAGGCATAAAAATGAATGAGACAAAGTCCCTGCCCTCCAGGAGTAGTAGCATTAGTATACACTAATGATGCTGCTGCTGCTGCTGATAATGATGATGATGATGGTGATGGTGGTGGTGGTGATGGCAACACCTCAACACTAATAGCTAAGATGTATAGAGAGCTTACTACAAGACAGATGCTGGCCGAGGGTTTTGCATGCATTGTCTTATTTAACTCTTACTGGAGCCTTTTGAGATCAGTAATGCTATTCTCTTGTGGGTGAAGAAAAGGAGGCTCAGGGAGTTAAGCAATTTGCTCAATGCCACATAACTCCTGGTAGCAGAGTTCGATCTCATACTCAGGTCTGATTCTGGTCAAAGACCTTGCACCCAGCTGCTACACTGCACTACCCTTCCATTTCCAGTCACAATGGAGGAAATAATCACATAAATGCTGTGGTAGAGGAACAAAGTGCTATGGGGGAAGGGGATTCTGATTCTGACATGGGCGATTGCTGAAGTCATCATAGCTGAGGTGTCTTTGGAGCTGGGTCTTAAGGATAAGTAGTAGATCAATGGTAGGTGATGGAGGAGAAGGGGTTCCAGATGGAGGAAACAACCTGATAGATAGAAAGAAGCTTCGAATCTCTAGGTGTGGTTGGGGAACAAGAAACTAAGAAACAACCTGATAGATAGAAAGAAGCCTCAAATCTCTAGGTGTGGTTGGGGAACAAGAAACTAGAAAACTAAGAGGTATGATAGGAGGAGACAGGTCTTGCCAAGAGCTTTAGAGTCAAGAGAGATCAGAGTAGACTGAGGATCATTGGTGGTTGAACTTGTGAGATGCAGCACAAAGGCTAGAGAGCCTCATACTACTTGTTTGGGTAACTTAAGTAATTTATTCCAGGATCTGTAGGAAAAGATTTTTGAGATTTAGAATTTTGGAGTTTTTTCACATGTTTGACTGGGAGCCAGAAGAGTTGGGTATTAGTGAAAGGCCAGAACCATAATGGGCTCTGAAGTTGGACTGTTGGGTTTGAATCCCATCTCTATCACTTTCTGACTGTATGACTTTGGCCATAGTTAACAACTCTGTGTCTCAGTTTCCTCCCCTGCACAATGGGTTGTTGGGAGCTGCAAATAGATTAATGTTTATAAAGCAGTTAGAACAGTCCCTGGCACAAAACAAGCACTCATAAAATGATTATAGGTCATTGTTCAGGTACTGGTTGGCCATATGACTTTCTCTATCTGGGCTTCGGAATCCTTATCTATTAATGAAGACATCGAATAATAATTTCTATGATCTCTTCCAGTCTAAAATGGTCCAAATGACTCCTTTGGTGAGGAAGTATAAGAACATAATATCTTTAAATTTCTTTTCCTTCATTTCTAGTAAAATGAAGCACTAGAGTAATTCAGGGGTGCCCAGCTATGCTGCACAGGATTTCTGTCCAACTGAACCTTCTTGGAGCTGATAATATTATCAGGACTGATGGTCTCATTACTGGACAGCCTCCGCGTTGTCAATAGAGATAGACAACGGACTCTTCTGGTTGGAATACTAAAACAAACTTCAATTCTGGTGAACGCATTACCTTCTCTTTTTTGTGTTTTGTGCTTTCTTTTTTTTTAATGACCCAGAGGCCCTACCATTACTCAAGTGTTTTGATCATCGTCACATGATTTCGTCTTTGCTGAGTCTGTTGCCTGCTTGGTTAGCCATGGGGGCAGCAGTGAGTGATTCATCACCTGCTACCTGTCCACGATGGGGTCTGTCTGTGCTCTTGCTGAGTATCTGACCTGTTTGTCAGGTAGGCTGTGTGGTTGAAGAGTACTGTGTCCAAGGCACATCTTGTCCCTGAGAGGCTGCCTCCCAGGAGACGCGTGCAGGATCAGTGTATCTAATTCATCCAATGGATATTTAGCTCATTAAACAGCAATACATCCAAACAGAAAAATGAAACCACACACATCATTAAAGCTAAATATGTTTCCTTTCTTTGTCTTAGTTTTATTTTCTGAAAGGAAATGCAAGTAGCTCTGCATAACGAGAGGCTCATTGCTGGAGCCAGGCGAGAAGCTGAAAGCATCGAGGCAAGGAGAGATAAAAGGATATTGACTCCCAGCAATATCCCTCCTTGCAGGAAGTGAGCGGTAGTGAATCCATATTTCTACATAATAAGCTGTTCTGTCGGGGTGGGCACCCCTTCATCAGTGCAGGGGAGAATGTCGGCAGGACTGGCCATGCCTGTGGGGCTGAGGTATCTGTCCCTGCCAGCCCGGGAGCAGCAGCTGGCCCTCCAGTATGGTCTCTCTAGGCGGTTTCCCCTTGTCCTTTCCAGGCTGAGCTCAGACCACATTGTGGGGCAATTGCCGGAAGTGATTGTCTCTAGTGAATGGAGCGCCTCTTCTTTAGAGGGTTAAGGATACATTTAGTCCTTGGTTTGTAGCTAAATCCGTTACGACCCCATATAATCTTTTTGGGATTGTGAAATGGTAAAAAACAAACAAACAAACAAACAAAAAAACAAAAAACAGACTTTTCACTCTCTTCCAGGATTTTTCTCAGATTTGTGTGTTTGACGACTCAGCTAGTAGCTTGAGCTATATAGCAGACATTTTTGCTTGCCTTCAACACGTCTATTTCTTCCTTTATCCTGACCTCGATGTCCAGATTTGCTTTGGGGGAGCCATCTCCTGCTAGGATTAGCTTTGCGTATTGACACCACTCTTAATTCTAGGGATGGGCTTGGATTGGCTTGAGCTAATTAGTATGTCCTGTTTCCGGGCGTGTGACACAGTTCAAGCAAATGAGACACAAGGTGCCGAGGAGGGGATAGTGGGGGGGGGCTGCCATTCTCACAGGCAGGAACTGGTGGATGGCATGCAACGAAGCTGGGAGTTGGGAATTGGTGCAGCCCTGAGGATAAGCCCGGCACATAAAGGAGGCCAGAATAGAGAGAACAAGGGCTGGCTCCACCATGGCAAAGTGAACTTCTGGAAGAAGCCATAAGTGAAGCCAGACCACTTCTGGATTCTTCAGTTATGTAAACCAATTAATTTGCTTCACGTTGGGCCAGTTTCTCTCTCGGTTGCAAAGGGAAGTTTGCATAATCCTATCCACCACAGAAATGGGGAAAACTAATGGCCAAAGATACTTTAGTTAGTCTCATCAACAAAGGAATGCTTTCTGTTTCAAAATGACAGATTCCGTAGGAGCTAATGTTTACAGAGAACAGTGTCAGGCCTGTATGTTATGACTTGTTTAAGCCCCCAGATGACCCAGAGAGGTGCGTACTGTTATAACTCCATTTTACAGGTGAGGAAACTGAGGCACAGAGAGGTTAAGTAATTCTCTAAGTCACAGAATAAGTTAAGTGGCAGAGCCAGGATTCAATCTGACATCAGATTTCTCATCATCCTCTGCAACTGTAGTATTCTACGACTCTACGATTTCCAGAAACAGAGCCAATGACTCTTCCCACTGGGAACTATCAACCATCCAGCCAATTTCATTGCCCAGAGCTTTTTAGCTTTTCTCAATTCCATCTCCATTGCCCAAATGATAATAGTCTGTTGCATTCTTAAATCATCCCGCCTCCTCCTCCGCATCTGACACTCTGGTTTCTGTAATGTGCATCTACCTAGCTCTATATAAGAAATGTAACCAACCCACTTCCACCTGCTCCTCAGCACCTGCTTTTCTACAATAGTCCCAAATGTAAAGTTCACCCACCCAAGGAAGCACTCAGTGGGATTAGATTTCGAAGGACTAAACACTTAACATTCCTTTAGGTTTAGATAAAAGCTTTGAAACCTTGCTCAGCCTGTGACCTACTGGTCTTGCCCAGGTCCTGGGGGAGCAGGGAGCTGTGGAATGTTTTCCCATTGCCCTTCTCTATCCTCTGGTCAATTCTATCATGCAGGCACAATCTCAGACATATTCTCCAAATTCTCCACGCAGGGAGCCCTCCAGGTTTTCACACTCTATCTCCTTACACTTTGATATAAAGTGTATCAGGGCCCTGCTTCTTGGTTCTGTCCAAGCTCTACTTGCTGTGTGACACAGTGGAAATGATTTGAGATGGGAGCTGCCTGGCATGATCAGGGGCACTTAGAGAGAAGTGAAAAAAGGCGCATAATGACAAGCAGTGAACAAGTCATCACAGCATCACTGTTGTAAGAGGTAACTGATACCTAAGCTTTCCAAATGCTACCACTCTAGAATTTCTTGTTAAGTACATGAGGAGGGTGTGTTTATGTATCTATAGGGGTAATACCCACCCCCTCCACAGCCACTCTACCCCTTCCACATCAAGCAGTCATTGGCTTATCTGTTTGAATAAGCACATACACAAGACTAGACATTAAAGGGTAATTTTTATAAATCATATCAGAAAACCTTGAGGCTGGACCAGGGGTGCCACAGTTCCATTCACTTTGCAACTGAACCATCTATTGATCCATCCACCTAGCCATTCATCTAACAAAACTTTATTGAGTACCTACATGTGCCGCTGTGTCAGGCATTGGGGATACAAAGATGAAAAAACACATATTTTCTGCCTTGGAGCTTGCGCTTTAGTGGAAGAGAGACAGAGTATTTCTGGATATTCAGGTAAGCATTTTGACAGAGTTAATCACAGGGTGTCACAGAAACACAGAAGAGGGGCCAGGCTTTGGGAGCCAGAAAAGCCTTCCTAGCAAAGGTGACAACTGGGATTAACTGCTGTGAATCACTGTGGCAGATACTAATTACTCCCTGGTACCTGTCCTCTTTCTTCCTTCTGGTAATAGAACCTACAAGGTTTTTGCTGGGCCCAATGACCAAAGATCCATTTTCCAGCCTCTTTTACATCTAGATGTAGCCATGGGACTAAATTCTAGTCAAAACAGGATATGAGTGGAAGAGATGTTTGATTATATTTTTAACAAAGATATTTTGCTCTCTGCTTCCTTGTTTCTATGTGGATAAGGTGGAGGTGATCTGACTCTGACTATGTGGCTAATACCCTAGGGGATGACAGAGACATAAGATATAAGGAAATGGGGCCCCAGGATTACTCTGTGGAGCAGAGGAACCTACTAGCCCTGGACCTTCCACCCATCTCTCACTGCAGCTGACATACGTGGGCACCACTTGGTAACAGCAGCTTAACCTGTGCCTTTACAAAATAGCAGACCACCTTCAGGCTCATATCCGCTGAGAAATACAACTGGATAAGATATCACAATGTCCCCTCCCTTTTGGTAAGTATGATCTATAAGTAGTTGGTGGTCACCCTATTTTGATATTCAGAAGGATCTGGTGAGAACTTTGAGCCCCAGTGAACACCCATATGACATGTAGTTAGTGTTTCCCTGCTAGGCCTTCTATTAGGTCTCTACTTTGTGGCTGGATGTTTTCCCACTTATTTCCCGCCGATCTTTTCCCCTTGGGCTTGCCACTGCCCTTGGTAAAGCTATGTATCATCTTCAACTTTTCCACTTCAAAGATACATTCTTGTTCTTATTTCTGAGATTTTCTAAGACACAGTTCTCTTGAAGTTGTATCCCACTCACTCCTCTTGAATTGTAGTTTCAGATTGTGGATCCTTTCTAATGGCATCTTCATTTGGTTCATATTTTTAGAACCTGCCATTGGTCCCAGCATTACCCTCAGTCCTCCTGTTAAACTTAAACCAATGGAGTAGGTTAGTTTGACCCAGTATCTATCTTCCTGCACTGGTTCTCACTCAGTGCTCTGTTGGCATCATCCTCAGAGGGAGTTCCTGGCGTCCTTTATAGTTGGAGCTATATAACTGTCTTAATGCATCATGATGATTCTCCTTCTCCTTCTTCTTCCTCTTTGTCACATGACCAAGAACACATCTAAAAACTACTCTTCGGACTAAATATTAGCGAACGAAGAATGCCAAGGACAAAGGTATTTTTTTACCTTTGTTCCTCCAATATTTCCAATGTCTGTCAGTCAGTGAATTAGAAGGCAGCTGGCTGTCTCTCCCCCAGAACATATTTACAGGCAATGGGGCAGGTAAGGTTAACATCTCCAGGGGATTCCCTACTCCATGAAATCTGCCTATGTGAGCCCCAGGCCTTATGGACCAAAAAGGAAACAACTGCAGGAGTCATGGGAAATCATCTGTGGAACTCAAGATAGACTCTCAGACTCCTGCCCTCCTATGATTAGTGTCCCTAAGTCCTGGATGGCCTGAAGCCCCCAGCCCAGTTGATCTCTCTCTCCTGTGCCCCCCAGCTGTGGTACATGCCTCTGTGATATCACTGCTCAGACTGTACTATTGTATTTAAGAATGTGTCTTTCCCTCCTTCAAAGTGAATTATGTATCGTCATGTCTCCAGAAACCAGTACAGCACCTGGCACATAGGAAGGGCTTGGGAAGGGTTTGTAAGATGAATGAATCCTCAGAAAGCTCAGCTGATACACTGGTTGCATACCCTTATGAGTGGCATCTGAACACCAAATCATAAGACAATCCAGTTTTGAAATTCTGGATGTGTGTGGCATTCCATTATTCATCTTCACATACCACATCACAGTGTGTGTGGTCCACCGCCCTGTTACCTGTTGTCGCTCATTTTTCCAGTCCTGAGAGTCTGAGACCTGCCTTTCCTCTTTGTATCCTTTGTTTGCCAACAGGTCTTTAGCTAGTTTTTGACCCTGCCTGCTCAATGGCTTCTGGTTTCTTAGCTGAGGTGCTCCCTATTTCCGGCCAGATTCTATGAAGCCTCTCACTAGTCCCAGGCTCCCTTGGTCGGGAGGAGTGTGCAGGAGTTTGGATAATATAGTGGGTGAATCGAATTGGGAAGCTGGTTGCCTGACATTTGAGGAAGACATCAGAATAAGAAATTTCAATTAAAAGACACCCCTCCTTAATTCCAGACTTCTACATGATTCTACACATGCCTCTTCTTACTTCTTTTTCTTTCTTTCCCTTTCTTTGTTTTCTTTCTTTCTTTCTTCTTTCTCTCTTCCTTTCTTCTTTCTTTCTCCCTTCCTTCCTTCTCTCTCTCTTTATAAATATACATATATACGTATACATATATATACATATATAATATAGGTATATATACATTTATAATATACATATATACATATATGTGTATATATACACATACATATATACACATTTCTTTCTTTCTTTTTTTCTCTTTCTTCCTTCCTTCCTTCTTTCCTTCCTTTCTTCTCTCTCTCTCTATATATGCATATATACATATATACATATATAATATACGTATATATACACCTATATGTATATATACCTATATGTATATATACACATATACCTAGATGTATATATACACATATCTACATATGTACACACATATACACATATGTGTGCATATATATACACACATATATACACATATGTGCACATCTACATATATACACATATATACACAAGTGTGCACATCTACATATATACATATATACACGTATGTGCACATCTACATGTATACATATATACACGTATGTGCATATCTACATATATGCACATATACACACATGTGCAAATCTGCACATATACACATATGTGCACACATGTGCACATCCACACATATACACATATGTGCACACATGTGCACATCCACACATATACACATATGTGCACACATGTGTATATCTACATATATACACGATTATATGTATATACATATATACACATGTATATACACGTTATATATACACATATATGTATAGGAATGCTTGTGATTTTTGCACATTGATTTTGTATCCTGAGACTTTGCTGAAGTCGCTTATCAGCTTAAGGAGATTTTAATTTTAAAAAATATTTTTAAGCATTCTTTTAAAAATACAATCCAGTTAGTGCAAATAATCCATATCCTACTTAAATCTCCTATCCCAGAATCCCAGTGCCCTGATATCAAGAAGTTCTTTCCTAAGGAAACTTTCTCAAGCTGGTCCTTACAGTTTTTAAGACTTGAATCCAATAGCTACCCAGAAAAATACTCTGGTAAAGAACTTTTCTACACACCTCCACATAAGTTGGGCACAGAAGATGGGAGAAAGCTGGAGGACCAAAAATCAGGAGTCTCCCAGTGTGGCTAGGCATTAATCTCTTCCCCTCTCTAGGTTCCAAATCATTCATTCTTCAAGGAAAACGGACAGACCTTTCCTGCTCTGAGTAAGTTACCTAATATCAAAGCATACACTCAGGCTGGGCATGGTGGCTCATGTCTGTAGTCCCAGCACTTTGGGAGGCTGAGGCGGGTGGATCACCTGAGGTCAGGAGTTTGAGACCAGCCTGGCCAACATGGTGAAACTCTGTATCTACTAAAAATACAAAATTCAGCTGGGTGTGGTGGCATGCGCCTGTAATCCCGGCTACTCAGGAGGCTGAGGCAGGAGAATCAGCTTGAGCCTGGAAGGCAGAGGTTGCAGTGAGCCAAGATCGTGCCACTGCACTCCAGCCTGGGTGACAGAATGAGACTTCATCTCAAAAAAAAAAAAAAGAAAGAAAGAAAAAAAAAAAAGACCCACACTTAAAAATCTTCTACTCATTTCACTAACTTACCTGAAGGGACACAAGAATGTGTATTTTCAGCCCAAGGAACAATTTTCCTGTTGAACAATTAGGAAATTTCAGCATTTGAAGGAAAGCATTAGAAACCAGCCTGCTGTATTATTGCTCTAACAATCCCTTGAGCTCCTAACAAAAACAGCCAGGGGAAGCTGGAAGCCAGCATGAAATATGGTCCACTTGTTTTCTTAACAGTCTGCTTCCTGTAGTTATCCAGGAACTGCCAGCTCCTTGTGGAGCTCCGCATAAAGAATAGAGCTATTTCCTGTCTTTTATCCTGGTGTCTTATGCCCCAGACCTTATCTTAATGGAATTCCATAATATTTTTGTATTTAAATGGACTTGAAGGCAAATAAAACATTTAAAGGGAAAATTTTCTTCCTAAGCAGAGAAAAAAGTGCCAAGTGCCTTGTTGGTACTTGTAAACTGAAAAGTCCTGAGTCAAGGAATCCTATGATTCAGGGGTGCCTAGAGATGCTATGGCGAGCTTTGTCCAAATGCTTATGGGGTTGTCTGAGCATTCAGTGTAAAGTTCCAGGTATCCACGTAATGAACTCAGTAGGAGGGTTAATTTCCAGGACTTATTTGATAATGTCGTATATATATATATGTTTGTGTGTGTGTATATGTGTATATATACACATATATGTATAGGACCTATATATATAGGTCCTATACACTAATAACAGACAGAGAGCCAAATCATGAGTGAACTCCCATTCACAAATTCACAATTGCTACAAAGGGAATAAACTACCTAGGAATCCAACTTACAAGGGAAGTAAAGGACCTCTTCAAGGAGAACTACAAACCACTGCTCAATGAAATAAAAGAGGACACAAACGAATGGAAGAACATTCCATGCTCATGGATAGGAAGAATCAATATCGTGAAAATGGCCATACTGCCCAAGGTAATTTATAGATTCAATGCCATCCCCACCAAGCTACCAATGACTTTCTTCACAGAATTGGAAAAAAACTACTTTAAAGTTCATATGGAACCAAAAAAGAGCCCACATTGCCAAGGCAATCCAATGGAAAAAGAACATAGCTGGAGGTATCATGCTAGCTGACTTGAAACTATACTACAAGGCTACAGTAACCAAAAACAGCATAGTACTGGTACCAAAACAGATACACAGACCAATGGAACAGAACAGAGGCCTCAGAAATAACACCACACATTGACAAACCTGGCAAAAACAAGAAACGGGGAAAGGATTCCCTATTTAATAAATGGTGCTGGGAAAACTGGCTAGCCATATGTAGAAAGCTGAAACTGGATCCCTTCCTTACACCTTATACAAAAATTAATTCAAGATGGATTAAAGACTTAAATGTTAGACCTAAAACCATAAAAACCTTAGAAGAAAACCTAGGCAATACCACTCAGGACATAGGCATGGGCAAGGACTTCATACTAAAACACCAAAAGCAATGGCAATGAAAGCCAAAATAGGCAAATGGGATCTAATTAAACTAAAGAGCTTCTGCACAGCAAAAGAAACTACCATCAGAGTGAACAGCCAACCTACAGAATGGGAGAAAATTTTTTCAATCTACTCATCTGACAAAGGGTAGATTGTATTTTTAGTACATACAGGGTTTTGCCATGTTGGCCAGGTTGGTCTCAAATCCCTGAGCTCAAGTGATTTGCCCATCTCAGCCTCTCAAACTGTTGGGATTACAGGCATAAGCCACTGTGCCTGGCCTTGACATTTTTTTTTTAAGTTTAAAAATATGGGTGAATTCAGAGACAATTATCAAAGTGAAGAAATAGGTGGAGAATTGGTAACATGAAGTTTATTTTCCCAAAGGCTTTTAAAGGTGAGAAAATTATGAGCTGTCTTGGAGTAGGTTATGTAAACCAAAAATAAAATTCTAAGTCCCCCAACCATCTGAACGGACTCCTCCTCTTGGCAAAGGGCATTCCAAAGTTAACCTAAAAAACTAGTTCAGGCTATGATGGGAATGAGGGGGTAGGACAGGCCTCATTATACCCTCCTCCTTTTTAGAATTACTGCTAGAACAGTCTCTTTAAGTCTGATAAGAAACATTTATAATCTATTCTCTCTGAAGCCCCTGCTACCTGGGGGCTTCACCTGCATGATAAAACCTTGGTCTCCACAACCCCTTATCTTAACCCAGATATTTCTTTCTCTTGATTCTAAGTCTTTCGACAATAACTTAATTATCTCAATCAATTGCCCATCAGAAATCTCTGAATCTACCTATGACCTGGAAGCAGGCCCCCCCACCTTCCAGCTGACCCACATTTCCGGACAAAATCAGTGCACATCTTACATGTACTGACTGATGTCTAAAAAGTAAAAGACCAAGTTGTGGCCTGACCACCTTGGGCACATGTTCTCAGGATCTCCCGAGGGCTGTGTCATGAGCAATGGTCACTCATATTTGGCTCAGAATAAATCTCTGCAAATATTTTACAGCATTTGACCCATTTCATTGACAGTTATATGCCCTCAGTGGTGGGGAGACTGGGCCAGAGAGCTGGACAGATGGCATCCAGAACCAAGATGCTCAGACCAGCAGGCTTCTAGTCGTATCAGATGGCTCTTCCTTCATTCTCAAGACTGAAGACTCAAAGGTATGAATGACAGAGACACTACCGGAGAGAAGCAGAGGAACTCATTTATAGCTGTACCCTCTATTCCACTTCCCAGCCAGGGTGGATTCCAAGTTTCCAGAATATTATTGGCCCAATGAGTAAATAAATCAGCCATCAAAGTACAATGGAAATGGGAGAGCATGGCAGTAGTTGAGGAGGCAAAGACCACCTCCATGTTCTCCCCTCTGTATTCTAGATGGTAGAAGACAGTAACAAGCAGTGTATCCAGGGATGAAGATTCTGAAATCAATTAATCTTCCAGGTTAAATAAAAATTAGCTCATTTAAGCATAAAAACATTTTGTTTTGGTTCCTTTGGTTTGAAAACATTTTAACCATACTATATACTTCTAAAATACAATTTAATAAAAGAAAAATTATATTCCTCTCTACTTCAGAAAAATAATTTAGTAATTTCACAATTCATTTTTCCAGGATGCTTTATAATTATGATGTAACTCTTCACATATTGTCTCATTTAATCCTCACCACAACTTCATAATATAAATTACATATATTTGTATATATGTATACCGCCCCCCCCCCCACACACACACATATACTTCTCACTTAAACAGGTGAAGAAAAACTGAGGGTTAAAAAAACAAGAAGCAATGTTCTTTAAGGGCATACAGCTGGTAAAAGTCAAAATCAGGCATCAAATTCAAGTTTTTTGATTGCAAATTCATTGCTTTGCTTGCAGAGAGAAGGGCTCTTGACTTCCTCTCAAGGTATGGCTAATGGAAGGATCAGGAATCTGCTAGAAACATGGGCACTGCAGACTGGAGAATGGGGAATGCTGGGCATATGCAACAAGTTAGTGAATAAGGGAAGGAGGTCAGGGTAGTTTAGGGAAAAAGCCTGGCGGGGGCTTGGGCCCCAGAGAAGGGATGCAGCCAACAGTTGTTCGCAATACCTAAGTGGGTATGCAAAGTTGGCAGGATGCTTTCTGGCATTGCCAATCCTGAGCAGTGGGTAGGACGTGGTGGAAGGAAGCACTTGGCAAAGGCAGGTGCTACAGATAGCCTGAGTGCCTTAGAATCGGGCCACAGCTAGAGACAGGGCTGCAGTGCAAGGAGCGGAGACTGGGGTGGACAAAGCCCATTGTGTGGGCTTAGGCCAGGCAGGCTGTGCTTCAGGACAGGGAACCAGGCCAACCCAAGGGCAGAGACCATGAGGAATGGGGCAGTGGGCAGGGGTCCTGACATGGCCTGTGTAGCTGGGTCTAAGGCCCTGCGGGTTCCACAGCACACAAGCACCTGGACATGGACCACCATGAGATTCTTTTTAGGCCCACCCTCTGAGCTTCCAGTTATTCCTAGAGCTGCAGGAAAAGGAACACGGAGGTCCAGGCAGGAACTCCAGCAGACACCATGACCATCATGCGTAATCCTTGCATGAACCCTCTGGAGCCAACAGAGAATCAAAAGACACAATGGCAAAGAGCCTCAGCTGTGGACTCTAGACTCTCACTGATTAGCTGTGTCCCTGAAGAGAGGAACAAGAACTCCTGGAATGACATTGTCATAATAATAGCACCCATACTTCCCTTCAGGGTTAGCTGAGGGAGCTGATGTGACACCATATTAAAAAGTATACAGGGAAGCCCACACTTCACTCTTGAAGAGGAAATATAGTCAATTCCCTGATATCTACTTAACCTCAAGGATGGAGAGTGAAGAATTTGGATTTTGCAGTAATTTCAATATAGCAGCTAAGGTATTGTGGATCTGCAATGTGTCAGGCATTATGGTAGATGTTACAGGAAAACAAGATGAGTAACAGCTTGGGATTTCGGGGTCAGGGTGGGCAGCTAACATCTAGTCAGGGGGACAAATGCACAACCAGTAATAATGCATAATACAAGGCAGAATGGAATATGCACCGAAATGGAGAACATGCATGGAGCAGCTGCAGGGACTCGGAGCTGGGAATGACTCATGTGGACTCGTAAGGTCAGGAAGGGATTCACGGAGCAGCTGGTGTCTGAACTAGGCCATGTAGGAGAGTTATAATTGAAGGTAATAGCAGACTCCAGCCGGGACACCATAAACTGTGGGCGTGGATCTTAAACCAATGGACAGGGCTCTAAACTAATGCTTGCAAATGTAATCTGCACTTCTAAAGCACCAAGGAAACATTTAATTTGCCTGTGACCGGATCCCTTTTAGACCCTCTGTTTCAGGAGCCCTGGGCATGTTTGCACAGTGATGAAGCCGCCCAGGTGAGTCTGATGAGCATTTTTGGTTCAGAGCCAAATATCCTAAACCATTTCCTTGCTTCTGCAGGCTTAAGAAATCTCCTGGAGATCTTGTTAAAATACAGATTCCTGGACTTTTCCCTCAAGCATTCTGATTCAGGGGTCTAGAGTGAAGCCTGAGATTCTACATTTCTAATACCTTCTCAGGTGATGCTGTGAGTCTGTGGATCCCTGTGATCAGTAAATCCATCATCTGCTCTTTAGTTCTTGCTGGGATAGTGGGACTCAGAGCTAAGAGACGCCCTTAATTGGAAATGCTTTTGAAAACAAATGCATGCTATTTGTCTATCCTGGACCTTTCAGAAATCAAACACACCCAATCACCTTGAAACTACCTGCCCATACAGGTGAAATAAGGACATGCCAGAGGAGTTAATATCATTTACCTGTGGTCTCTGTACTTGCTTCTACCTGACTCTACTTCCCCTGTGGGCCCTGCTTCTCAGTTATGTTTCTGTTTCTACATCAGATCTGTATAACTCTCCTGAATCTTGTACATCATTTCCCCTGCCTAGGGGTTTTCAGGAATGTATTCTGGATCTTTTTATCTTCTCCTTCTGAGTCTAACCCCTGGCAAGTCCACCTGTGCTCAGCAAAGATATGGATTGGTCACACCAGGCCAGGTAGCTCAGGGAACAATGGAGGTCTGAGAGTGCTCTGTGTAATCCTCTCCAATACTCACTGTGGATAGATTCAGACAATGGCTTTGGCTCACATTTGTCCTTTACATGTTTTTGGTCAGCTTCATTTTTGAAAAAAAAATATTGTTCACAGGAGCAATTTGTGATCATTAATGTGACAGAACTCTTCTAAGACCTTTCTGTGTTAGGAGAAATTACCTAGCTGGGATTGTTGAGCTCACTCACTGGCCATGGGACTTGGTCATTTGAATGGGTTAGCTGTCGACTGATGACACCTACTTTTTAGAAACTCAGCAACATAGGCCTTGTATTGTGCGTTTTCGTTAATTCTTTCTTTTCTTCTTTCTTTTAAGTCAAATCATTTGTGTTAGAAATAGTAAGAGGTGAGGTGCTAGAAATGAAGAGATAAATTAGATTTGATCACCTGGGCTCAAATTGCTCACAGTTATTGGCAGAGGAGACACACATACTGTAAATAGCTACACTATAATACTATGTTGTTAGATAGATACCAAGTACAATGACAGTGCAGAGGGGGGAGTAATCATTTTTGGCTACTGGAAAGAAGGAATCTTTATGGAAGGAGATATTGCCTTTTCTCCACAGAAATGGCCAGACTTTGAGAGAATAACAATATCTAACTATAACACAAGAAACATGTGTAATTAAGAGGATGCAAATGTGTCACATTTCTTATTTAACCACAATGAAGATTTTGATCAACAAATATCTATTGAATAGATATTTGTGTCTATTCTGTGTGTCAACCACTGTGTTAAACCCTTTATATGCATTATCTAATTTAATGAAACACTTTCAACAGGTATATGAAGTGATAGTATTCCCTCATTTTACAAATGAGGAAACTGAGGCTTAGAAAGATTAAGCAACTTGCTCAAGGTCTTACAGAGCTGAAATTTGAACCTAGGAATTTACACCAGGGACTTTTTTTTTTTTTTTTCCTATATGGAGTTTTGCTCTTGTCATCCAGGCTGGAGTGCAATGGCGCGATCTTGGCCTACTGCAACCTCCACCTCCTGAGTTCAAGCAATTCTCCCACCTCAGCCTCCCAAGTAGCTGGGATTACAGGTATTCACCACCATGCCCAGCTAATTTCTGTATTTTTAGTAGAGATGGGGTTTCATCATGTTAGCCAGGCTGGTCTCGAACTCCTGACCTCAGGTGATCCACCCACCTTGGCCTCCCAAAGTGCTGGGATTACAGGTGTGAACCACCGTGCCCGACCACACCAGGGACTTTTAACAGCGATTGCTTGCTAAACACCCACCGTGCACTGGGCACATTGTGTAAGTGACCATTTTAATCTTTAAAATAACCCTAGAAAGTAGGGATTATGGCATCATCTTACAGAGGAGGATGCACATGCTGAGAGGTGAATTTTGCAATTTTGCACAGTCATTATATAGCTAGGAGCAGAAACCAGGTCTGTCTGACCTCTAAAACTCATCTTCCTTTGACCTCACCAGATTCTTGTCTCTTAATGGGATCCTTTGATCTCTTCACTCAAAGTGGAGATGATAACCATGTGTGATCCAGACAGGCTGCCTGGGGAGAGCCTGTCAGAACATCTTGGCAATGGAATGATTACTCCACATTGGCTTCTGGCTGGATGGAGGTGCTTGCCTAGAGAAGGAAGGAAACAAGAAAACACGAGGCACACATGGGCCAGGAAGGAGGTGAGGTGTTGAAGCCACTCTGGTAACTGACAAGAGATGAGTTTGGTGGGGTGGTGGGATTTTGGTTGGGGGTTCAGAGTCCAGAAATTCTGGGCCCTAATCTTGACTTCTAATCCTGGCCTCAGAACTATGGTAATCTTGGCCTATTTGTTGTACTTTTCAAGCAGATAGCTCAGCAAATGAGCTCAGTTTTCTCAACTGTAAAATGGGAATACTAGGCCGGGCACAGTGGCTCACGCCTGTAATCCCAGCACTTTGGGAGGCTGAGGCGGGTGGATTACGAGGTCAGGAGATCAAGATCATCCTGGCGAACACAGTGAAACCCCATCTCTAGTGAAAATACAAAAAAATTAGCCGGGCATGGTGGTGGGTGCCTGTAGTCCCAGCTTCTAGGGAGGCTGAGGCAGGAGAATGGCGTTAACCCGGGAGGCGACAGAGCTTGCAGTGAGCGGAGATTGCGCCACTGCACTCCAGCCTGGGCGACAGAGCGAGACTCCGTCTCAAAAAAAAAAAAAAAAAAAAAAAAGGAAAAAGAAAAAAACTGGGAATACTAATAGCTTCCTGGTAGGGTTGCCATGATGAATAAATGAGTCAGCCTGGAGCACAGAGTCTGGCCATGGGTTTGCAATAATCAATAAGTACCATCTTGCTGCTTGTTTACTTTGGCTCCTGCGGGCTTTGATCAGGCTGTAAAGAAAAAGAGGCTAATTTCTTGAGCAGGAAGGATCTGATTCTAGCCAAGGAGGCCCTGGGGCAGGGACTGGCATGGGGGACTATGGCATAATATCCATCTGTTCGGTTCCTTCTCCAGGCCAAAATACTGGTTTCTGGAGCCTTCATCCAAGCACTAAATCCACCTAATTGGTTTGAAAAGCACTGGGTGGATAAACATCCCGTCAGCTTCCCACTGTAATAATGCCAGTGACATTTATGCCTGAGATGAAAGACGCAGAATGGAGATCAGACCCCAGGTACTCTGCTATAAATGACAGCCTAGACAAGGCACTCCCGGAGACAAGAAATGCCAGCCTTTGGGGTCAGGGACTTGGGGATGCATCAGGCAGGAATGAGTACCAGGTGGGGTTCCTGGACACTTAACGAAGAGCTTGCAGGTTGAGTTAGGAAATAGATCAGATTTGCCCATGACATGGAGAGGTGGAATGAACACGACGACACTGTGCTGAGCAAGTTACTGAATCTCTCTGAGACTCTGGTTCCTGTCTATGGGATGAGCACCTCATGATGTTCTGGACATGAATGAGAGAAATAAATGAGGAACCTAGCCCTGTTCTTGCGAAGCTCCAGGTGTTCCACCAATGTGAGGTTTTCTTTTTATCCTTTCATAATTTTTTTCCTCCGGATCTTCTTTCTCCCAAAACCATCTTTTTCTTTGCTCCAAAGATCCCAAGACCTGTCCACACCCCATCACATACCCATGAGGGCACCCCCTTCACCTATTCATTTGTTAATACCATTTTAAAATTCATTCATTGATTATGTTTTGGTCAGGCAAAATGTGCCAGATTTCCAGCCGGGTACCCGATATACAAAGATAAATCAGACCTCTCCTCTGCCCTTGAGTTGTTCAGAGGTGAATGGAGGACAGGCCATTGAGTCAGACAGAGTCCCAACAAGAAACAGATGGCATGCTGGATGCAGTGGCTTATGCCTATAATCCCAGCACTTTGGGAGGCTGAGGCAAGCGAATCACCTGAGGTCAGGAGTTCAAGACCAGCCTGGACTACACGGTGAAACCCCATCTCTACGAAAAATACAAAAATAAGGTGGGTGTGGTGGTGCATGCTTTTAGTCTCAGCTACTCGGGAGGCTGAGGCAGGAGAATCGCTTGAACCTGGGAGGTGGAGGTTGCAGTGAGATGAGATTGCGCCATTGCACTCCAGCCTGGGTAACAGAGCAAGACTCTGCCCACGCACCACCTCCCCACCTGCCCTGCTGAGAAAAAAGGAAAAAAAAAAACAGATGGCGCACTCAGAATAAGGTAATTGAAGCAGGGCCTCTTTACAAAGGGACTAGTGAGAAAGGAATGGGTGTAACTGGCAGCAGCATGGCTGTCACCACCTCTAAAGCCAGGGGTTCAAGGGGGAAGGGAAGAGAAATGATCCTGGAATCCCGCAACAGAGGGCTGTGCACAGCAGGCCACCTTGAGAGGGACAGGGACACAGTCAGCCCAAGGTAACCTCCCAAGGAGGGAGCCTGACTTTGCCCTTTCCTCCCTCTGGCCTTTTTGGGTGCTCCCTGTTGTCTAGCCTGACCAGAAGCTCAAGAGCAAGGGAGCCTCTTGATTTAGTCCACAAAGGCCAACCTCCTAGGGCAGAGGGCAAGGTGACAGAGGGTGGAGAGTAGGTTTGGAGGGACAAATGCAGTATGCACAGTGTGTGAGGTATAACTAATTATGGTGGCGTGTGACTTTAGAATGGTTAGAGGTAGGAGCAGAGCTAGGGAGCCCTAGCAGGAAGTGAGCAATTCCCACCAGTCCTTTCTATCTTACCTGACTGCACTGCACTACCCAATTCAAAGAACTGGAGTTGATCATCCTGCCTCCAGGCTGTCCACCTCGAATCCTCTCGAGGATCGTTTTTTGTTACTCTCCTTCCTTCATCTCCTACCTCCACCAAGGCTAGGAAGTGCACATTTCCCTAAATACTGAACATCCTCTTCTTCTGGGTCTTTGAATTGCTGTCTTTCGTCTCCACTCCCCAACCCAGCCTGAGACACTCTTTCCCCTCCTCTTTGCCTGTCCAACTCCCTGCTGCCTTCGAAAAGTCATAACCTACTGAAACATTCAGAAACTTACAGAGAATAAAAATTAAACACCCACATCCCCACCACCAGTATTTAACAAATGTTGAAATTTTACCATATTTGTTTCAGGTTTTTTTTTTTTTTTTTTTTTTAAAGAAACAAAATACTGCAGATACAATGAAATCTTATGTTGTACTTCTACTCCTCCTTATAATACTATTTTGAAGTTAGTGAGTATTCACCTATCTGTGTTTTTACACTTTTCCTTGATATCACTGCTTTAAACGTTTTAAACATAATTACCATTATATTATAAACATCCTTTTAAAAGCTTGCTTTTTGCACTCAGTGTTATGTGACTGTTTTGTTGTTTTGGCTTTGTTGGTTGGACGTAGTCTTAGGACTTTTTATTGACTTCCTTCTAATGATCGGGGTTAAGTAATGATGTCTGGTTCACTCTTGATTTAAGAAGAGTGGCTTTCACTGAAATTTCATAAGCACCCAAAATTACAGTACCTGTCAAGTCTTGTTGCAGCTCCTCACCTTTTCAGTATAACAGCATGACTGCTCACATCCCTGTAATCTTGCTGTGAGGGAAAGCAAGTGGCCTTATCAGAAACAGAAGCAAAGGTGGCTGCTGCTGCAGCTCTCCCCCATCCCCGTCCCCTGGAGGTCTCTTCCTCCTTTCCTGGGGTGAATGCTTGCCATCTGATGATCTCCAGCCGCTGCCCATAAACACTGACAATTCTCTTGCAATTTTGATCCATTCTCCATGTCTAGCATCATTATAATTACCAAAATTTCCAGACTTACACCAACACTACTTCCCCATGAGAAGAAAAGTGAAAAGCTGGGAGGTAGGTCGTTCAATAAATAAGGAAAAGCATTAACCTGTCACCAGATATCACTGAATTCTGGAGCAGCTTTGACTTTAGACTTCATAGCCCACATGCTTAAGTACATGGCCCAGATCACTCTGCTCGTTCCATAGAAGCCATTCTAGCAAGGACCTAACAGGAGGACCTACAGTATATCATGCCAGGAGGGTTTCTCCTATTCTCAGTCCCAGAGACCTTAGGAATACGTGACCACTATCACTACCACCCACACCATCCCATTTATAAACAACATTATGCTTTTGAGCTACAACTATGGTGACATGTTTAGCTCTATTTTATTAATTATGACTGCTAAGTCTTATTCCATTGTATGACTGTATCACAACTTATTTATCCACCTCCTTATCCATGTACATTTAAACTTTTCAGTCTTTGCTATTATTAGCAATGCTGCCATTTAAAAACTCCTTCAGCTCATATAGAAAATCTTCTGCAGAGTATGTGTGTGTGTATATATATGTGTGTATATGTATGTGTGTATATATAATATATATACACATACAGGTGTGTGTGTGTGTGTGTATGTATGTGAGTTCCTGGACTGAACACCAATAGCGGAGAGCTACCCTCAAGGGAGGTTGATGACAAAACTTCCAACAGGTGGCGCAGCTGAGAGCTGGCCAAATGGTGAGAGCTCTTGCTACCCTTAGGAGCAAACTGTTTTCATGTGTCCCCGTGG
The DNA here is from genome assembly GCF_002776525.5 of Piliocolobus tephrosceles. Taxonomy (NCBI): domain Eukaryota; kingdom Metazoa; phylum Chordata; class Mammalia; order Primates; family Cercopithecidae; genus Piliocolobus; species Piliocolobus tephrosceles. Next base: position 28,146,342 of record NC_045449.1, read on the forward strand.
AGAGTCCAGATGAAAAGAGTCGGCTCTGGCAGACCAATCTAATTTTCTCCCAAAGGACTGACAGAAACTGTGCAAATAAGAGATGTGACCTCTCATGCCACCCAGAAGTCTTTCCAGTCAGTCTCGTGTGGCATGCCCATTCATGAGCGAAGGCAGAAATGGTTTGCATATAGGACTTTTCAGCCTCAGCGGTTGGGGAGACTGCTATGTTATTTTTGGAGACCAAAAACAGTAATCCAAGAACAGGACTATACTACTATATAATCTCTGTGTGTGTATACTATGTATATATGTGTGTGTATATATACTATGTATACTATACATCTGTATATCTAGCTATCTATCTAGCTCTATTTCATTAATTTTGGTTGCTAAATCTTATTCCATTGTATGACTGTATCACAACTTATTTATCCACTTCCTTATTGATGGACATTTAAACTTAAAAAAAAAAAAATATATATATATATATATATATATATGCACACACACACACACACACTCAAAATTGCTGGGTCACATGCTATGTGCTATCTATCTATATAAAATATTACCAAATTTCTCTCCAAAAAAATTGGTAAGTCTATTTACACTCCTGCCAGTAACATCTAAGATCCTATTAGAGCTTCATTTTTTAAAACTTCTAGACTTCAGATTTCAGGACAGTATAAATATATTGGGAAGCTACATGGGGTGGTAGAAATAGCCCTGAATCAGTGAGGCGAGATTTCAGCTCTGGCCGTGTCTCTGCCTGGCTATGGGGCTTGCACAAACATGCCTCCGTCTTTGGGCCTTACTGTCTTCATAGTAGAAATGAAGGCACAGGATTAAGGTGTCTCTTAAGTTTCTTTCTGCCTTCACCTTCTGTGGTCTGTGCTTTAAATAGTGGCTGAATTAAGAGGGCAAGGGGGCCTTATTCATTCATGCACGTGCTCCTTCTTTGACTAGATCCTCACCATGTCCCTACTGCCTCCTAGACAGTGGGGGTCTGCATGAACATGACCATGTCCCTGCCCTCAAGCGCCTCACTTTTGAATGGGGAAGACGGCCCATCACATGGAGAAGCTCAGGCCATGGTGTCTCACACTAGGGATAGTCAGGGAGGGCTTCCTGTTGGGAATTGTGCATTGTCTTAAGGATGAGTTATAGTCAACCAAGCAAAGTATAAGGAATGTCACTCCAGGCAGAGAAAGACATAGAGGCTGGAGGCAGCTCAAGGCATTTGAGGATGTGCCAAGTAATCCAGACTGATTATTCTACAGGGTTGTGGTTGGAAAGGTAGCCTGGGATGAAGCAGGAGTAGCTAGTCAGATGCCAAATTGCAGGTGACTTTGTGATTTAAAAAAAGGATCTTGATGCTTTTCTTGATGCCACCAAGAATCTTTTGCCAAATGCCTACTAGGTAAGTGAGGGCTCAGAGTCAGGCACAGCAGCCTAGCTGGGCAATATCCCAATGAGAGCACCAATGGTGGAGAGCTATCTTTAAGGGAGGTGGAAGATAGAGCTTCCAAGAGGGGGCACAGATGAGAGCTGGCCACACTGTAAGAGCTCTTGCTCCCCTTAGGGGTAAACTGTTCATGTGTCCCTGTGGGCGCCCAGGGGCTAGTGGGGTTTAATGGGCATCTGGGGTTCCAAGTTTAACTTCCCTTTATTTTTCACTTCAATGTACCACCAAACACGAACTACTGTTCTTGGTCTCCATAGATAGCACAGAGGTCTCCCCGGCTGCTAAGACTGAAAAGTCCTATATGCAAACCATTTCTGCCTTTGCTCATGAATGAGCATGCCAACCAAGACTGACTGGAAAGGCTTCCAGGTGGCCTGAGAGGTCGCATTTCTTATTTGCAAAGTTTCTGTCAATCCTTTGGGAGAAAATTAGATTGGTTTGCCAGGACCAGCTGTTTTCAAAGCCAGACTGGTTCTAGAATGATTCTATGGGAGCCATTTTACTGGAGACCAGAGAGTCTCAGCATGTGAGAGCTGGAAGGTTCCCTGGGTCCTCTAGTTCTCCCATTTTGTTTTCTGATGGGGAAACTGAGGCCCAGCTAGGAGACTTGATTTGCCCAATGTTCTGCAATCAGTTGATAGGGTTGTGGAGAGAGATCAGGATTAAAATCTTTGTTTTCTACTCCGTGTTCCTACATGCTTCTGCTAAACAGAATTCTTTTGAAAGTTATTCTCAAATCACTAAGGACCATGGACTTCATTAGAAGAAAACTTTCACATTCAGTCAGGTTGCATGCCAAAGTAATACTGTTAGGAAGTACATGGATGGGTTGCTGTTCACCATGACTTCCAGGAGGACTTATTTTATTTTATTTTATTTTATTTAGTTTTATTGTATTTATTTATTTTTTGAGACAGAGTCTCACTCTGTCACTAGGCTGGAGTGCAGTGGCGCGATCTTGGCTCACTGCAACCTCCGCCTCCCGGGTTTAAGCGATTCTCCTGCTTCAGCCTCCCGAGTAGCTGGAACAACAGATGCGTGCCATCACACCCAGCTAATTTTTGTATTTTTAGTAGAGACGGGGTTTCTCCATATTGGTCAGGCTGGTCTCAAACTCTCGACCTCAGGAGATCCACCTGCCTCAGCCTCCCGAAGTGCTGGGATTACAGGCATGAGCCACTGCACCCAGGAGTTTTTAAAACCATGTTTTGAGCTGTTTCTATATTTGTTAAGGGAAAGAGAATTTTTTTAAGAGCCTAAATGATAAGATTTGGTCATGTTTTGGTGAATGTTCTGGGTTTCTTATGGCCATGTGTGGCCCCAATCTCTGCAGATGTTTGCTAGACCTCGTTTGGACTCAGTTAGTTAGAAAGAAATTGTTTGTGTTGCACCCAACAGTGTTCAGTTAAGTTTCTTTGCTGTGTTTGCAGGAGCTGGAGGAATTGCAGGGAGCACTGGATGGGGGTGTTTGTTCACCACTGGGCCTTCGGGGGTGCTTCCCAGGGCCTAATACCTTCCACATTCACAAAAGCCATGCAGTCAAAGCCCTGGGCATAACCCATGCTGGCGCTTGCTTGCCCAGCTGCATGGTGTAGGCCTGGCTAGGACCATGATTGATTAGGCTGTGATCAGGCCTTCCCAAGGACACAGGGGGCCCTCTCCAAAGCTTTCATCTGAGCAGAGCCCTGTGCCCCCACTCCCCTATCCACCCTTTCCCTGTGGGCCTCCTTTCCAATCTTTAAAGCTGTGTGCTCCCGGAACCCTGGTTCATGGTAAATGTCCCCTCTATATCTTCACCCTCCTCCTTCCCTTTGCTTCCTTGTGCTAAATAATAGGGGTAATCCCCTGAGGCCCCTGCTTCCCATGGTGAACGCTTTGCCTTCATACCCCAGAAATCTCTGGGTCCTAAAACATGCTCCTCACTCCCAGAGCCATTCCCAGACCATAAATCCACCCAGGCCTAAAACAAATCTCAATCCTTTGAGGCACATGCTATCTTCCCATTCCATTTTAAAATTCATTCAATAAATTTGTACTGGGCATCATTTTGTGCCAGGCACTCTGCAAGGAGCTGGGGATATAAGGATAAAAATGTCATGATTCCTGCCCATGTGGGGTTTTCTTTCTTGTGGAGGTGACAGAACTAAATAGACAAAGAAATAAGCGTAAAGAAAAAGAACAGGGTGCTGTGAGCAATAGTAACTTGAGGAACAGATTTGGAGGGGTAGGGCTCAGTCTTCTCCAAGGAGGTGACAATTCCAGTTGAGACTTGAAGGACAGGAAGGAGCCATACATGAAAGAGACTGGGGTGGAGTCTGCAGGGAAGCAGACTGCGTGGCGGCCTGAAGGAGGAAGGAGCCTTCATAAATGAGGAACTGGAAAAAGTCCATGAGGTGGTGGAGCAGAAAAACAGGGAAGCCAGAAAGCAAGAGATAGGCTGGAGAGGGGGGCTGGGCACAGGTCATATCTCCAAGACCAGGAGAGGAGCTGGGCTTTTCCTGAGTGCAAGGGAAAGGAGGGACCATTGACCACCTCCTTGCTTTCTGTAAATACCTGTTCGCCAGGTGGTATGGAGAGTTTAGGCATCTGATTTATTCTGGCTCCTTATCCCCATCCCAGTCATCCTCCTGAAAGACTGTAGAACCCCAGATTTCCCTCTACTCTGCTTCAGCCACCCAGTCTCAAGGCCACACCTTGGACCTGACCATCACCAGGAGAGGCTCCACCTGCGGCTTCTAACACCCACGCCTGCTTCTCTTCCACTGCAATCTTTCTTCCTTTCCCTCCTGGTCCCTTACTTAGCTCTCCAGGTTTGCTCTTTGACCTCTTTAAGAGCCTCAGTTCTTGACCTCTCAGCTGTCTTCTGTCACCCAGTTTTTAATTCCTCCCCTCTCTGTCTTGGACACCACTAGTCATCATCAGCCACCAACCTTTCCTTGTTCTTGTCTTCATCTCTCTTGTGCCCATCCTGCAAAGTGCCTATCTTGCACAATTGAGGGAACACCTTTCACCTTTTCTGGTGCCTAAGTTGCTGAGGGTAAATGCTGCAGGCAAGTCCCTTTGTGAATTCATGATCTCCAATGCCTCCTAAGCCTGAAATGCTGCCTGTTTGAGGTTGCCCTAGCCATCTCTTTTTCTCACGCATGCTTACTCTTCATAGTGGTTATTTCAAATCTTCATAACTCTCCTCTAATCTTCTCTCTTCCTGTCCTCCCACCTGAGTCTCAACAGATGAGTTAGCAGACTATCAGACAGAAAGTCCCTTGACTGACTGGCACAACACCTGCAAATGAACCTGTATTTGTGCTCTTTTTCACCTTTGTCTTTGTTGACCTGTGCTCTGAATCCCAGTGTTTCCTCCCTCTGTGGGAAGGTTGCTCCATTGATCATCCATTCGCAAGAAGATGGAGTCCACACATCTTTGTCCTTGCTGTGTTCCCAGTGCCTAAAACAGTACTGAGCACACATGAGGTGTTTGAGAAATAGTCGTTGAATAATTTCTCCCTTCCTTCAACCTCTACACCTCTATTGATTCTTTGCACTTGCATTTAGATCTGCTCAAGGTTTTTTTAAACCATTTAAAACAAAAACAAAGCAAAACCACAGTGAAAACCTCTTGACCTGGTGCACCTTTTCCTTGGGCTAGAGTTCTGTGCCTCATTTCCCCTATCCACATGCCCTTGAATGAGCTGCCTCAGCCTTTTCACCTCTGCATTACCTCCCCATTCACGCTTCCATCCCCTGCCACTTTGCTTTACCCTTCCACGGAAATTTCCCTTCCCTTCATAACCTCATTTTTGCCAAGTACAGTGCATACTTTTAATGCCTATAGCACCTATCCTCCTGGCAATGACTGACCTGCTGCCCTCTCCTTTCTTTGGAAAACGCTCTTCTCCTGATATCCATGACCACATTCCCTCAACTTTCTGCTGCTCTGGTCTCTCCTCTCAGGTGTTTTCCTCCTCCAGTCCACTCTTTGCGCCAGTCAGCCAGATTGCTCTGAGGCAAATTGGATCATGTCACCCCCCTTGAACCCTCTGCCATGACTCTCTTGTCCATGGGTGATGTCCAGATTTTTTCCATGTGGTTATTGAGACTCAGCCTGCTGGGCCTCTGAAGCCTCATCTCAGTCACTGTGCGCTCTGGTCTACTGCAGGATGTGTGGTATTCACTTGCCTCTAGTCAAATGTGGGCAAAAACTCATGCTGTTCCCTCTGTTTATATGACCCTCTGCCACTTTGCTCCTAACAGCTCACTTGATTTCTGCACCACAACCCTAACTCAACCATAACTGTTTCAGATCTTCTGCTAACCATGCCTAATCTTAGACTTGGACTGCTTTTGCATCCCCAATCTTGTGCCAACTCTCAGTAATATCCCATATTCTTGAGAAATAGTTTATCGTTCAAAAAATATGTTCGCCTTCATTTTCTCATTTGATTCTCTCAGCAGCCCTGGGAGACGGGAATATCTGCTGTTATCTCCATTCCACAGACAAGGAGATTGAGGGTCAGGGTTTCAGTGACTTGTCCAAGGTCACACAGTGAATAGACACTGGGTCTAGGACTTGAACCCAAGTCCTCTAACTCCTAACCCCAGCGGTGCCCTTGTTCTGCATCCTTTTCTCACACTCCCCCATCATCTCCAAGGCCCACCTTCCAAGGGAGGCCCTGAGAGGGCCGCTTGCCAGCCTCCTCTCAGACATACCTGCTCAAGACAGGCCTGGCAATGAGAATTGAGAGTGAACAGATGGTGGAAACACACCGCAACAAAATCTCCTTGTTCCTTAAAATGAAGTGTTTTCTTTTCCTTGACTCCATTTCCCCAGTGAATGGGGAATCATCAGCTGACATCACTAAAAATAAGTGACTAGGAAGGACAGAGATAAATGAGGCGGAGAGACTGGGGAGAGATGGCAAAGAGGAAGAAACAGGAGAGAAGTCTTCAGGCTGAAGAAAGACCTGTCAGAGAAGAAAAACTGCTGCTGAGCGGGCCTCCTGCATCCCCATGCCACACAGATCTACACGGCCTCCTGACTCCTCCAGCCCAAGTGACTTCCTTCCGTTCCTGATTAATAAAACCAGCATCACCGCCCCTGGCATGTTGTGAATTTCAGTGTGGGCTCCTTCAAGCCCAACATCTGCTTTTACTAAGTTTTCCATTGCTTCTTTGATTGCGGTTTTGCCTGAGTCTCGTCACAATGGGTCCCCTGATACAGCCACACGTCTGGACTGCTTCCGAAGGAGCTGGAGTGCCATCAACCTAAAGATGGTCTTAGCGAGTGGGCTGTATCCTCAGACAAGGTCACAGAAGATTGCTCTTTACAAAGAAGGGAAGGAGGCAGAACTACCTTGCCTCACGCAACAAGGCTCTGCACTGGCAGGTGGGGTGAGGTTTCTCCCCATCATGGGCCCTTCTTAGCTGTTTGAGCTCATACACTTTACTAAACCTCTTTGGGCCTCTGCTGCCTCCTCTGCACAAAGATTGGGATTATAGGACTTTACTGAGTCAGGAGAAAGACTACATGACTCCTTCACTTTCCTTTCCAGGGCCATGACTCATCCTGCTGTGGTTTGATGACTATTCATGCTCTACCTTATGGCCTATAAATTGGAAGCTGGGATGAAATCAGCAAGTCTGGTAGGCTGCATAATAGCCCACAAATTATCCACATATTAATCCTCAGAACCAACGGATATTACTTTACATGACAAAAGGGCTCTTGCAGGTGTCATTACATTAAAGATCTTGCCATGGGGAAATTAGCCTAGATTATCCAGGTGGGCCCAGTGGTATCACAGGGGTCCTTGGAAAAGGGAGTCAGGAGGTCAGAGAAGGCACAGTGATGATGTGAGCAGAGATGAGAGACAGGAGACAGGAGTGACGTGGGACCATGAGGGCAACCAGGAGAAGCTGAAAAAGGCAAAGAAACACTTTCTCTTCTCAGAACTTCCAGAAAGAAACAGCCCTGCTGATGATGTCTTAACTTTAGCCCAGTTAATCTGATTTCAGGCTTCTGACCTCCAGAACTACAACAGAATACATTTGTGTTGTTTTAAGACGTTAAGTTTGTGGTAATTTGTTACAGCAGCAAAAGGAAACTAATATAGTAGGACAGATTTTATTCATAAGTAAAAAGAGCAACATATTATACAGCCCAATTCAAGGCATATAGAGAAGTTCCTGTGTACAAAAGCCACACTCTGGGAGATGCCCCCATTTAAGACATTTCTATGGGCAAGAATAATGATATCCCCATTGAAATGCATTTCCCTGCAGCAGCACTGGCCAGTAGAAATATGACATGAGCTACAAAGATAATTTTATCTAGTAGCCACATGAAAAAGACTACAAATTAACAGGTGAAATTATTTTTAATATATTTTCTTCAACCCAATATATCCAAAATACTACCATTTCAACTAGTTACCAATAAAACAAATTTACTGCGATATTGTACATTTTTCTGGACCAAGTGTTTGAAATTGTATATTTAACATTTACAGCACATCTCGGCTCAGACAAACTGAGGTAGGAGGTGGGACTGGACTCTGGAAGTGGGACTCGGACACTGGACCAAATTGAGGACTAGCTAAGGCAGGGACAGGGTGGAAGCAGCTTTCCACAAGACATGCCCATGAGTGTGCCATGTCAGTTTACCACTGCCATGGCAACACCCAGGAGTTACAGCCCCTTTCCACAGCAGTGACACAAAAGCTATCACCCTTTTTCTGGAAATTCTGCGTAATACATCCCTACATGTAATTAAAAGTAGGTATATAAATGACCGCAAAACTGCCCTGAGCTGCCACTCTCAGCACACTGCCTATGGGGTAGCCCTGCTCTGCAGGAACAATCATGGAGTTGTAACACTGCTGCTTCGAGAAAGCTGTTTTCTTCTACTCCACCACTGGCTCACCCTTCAATTCTTTCCTGGGTGGAGCCAAGAACCCTCATGGGCTAAGCCTCACTTTGGGGCCCACCTGCCCTGCAACATAGTCACATGTGACTATGATTTGATCTTAGGTCCAAGCAGCACAGTTTTAAAAGGTTAAGACTGTTGGCTCCTAAGAGTTCATCATCAGTTCATCAGACTCTTTCTAACTGACCTTGCGTGGATAAAGGGCCCACGGAAGGTAGCAGCCATGGAAGCCCTGCATAAAGTGCAAAGCAGACACGGTTAGGAATGGCTGCCCAGGACCAAGCAAACAGCAGGTGAGAATCAGGGCTAGAATCCAAGGGCACTGCCTCCCTGGCCAGGTCAAGGAGAGGCTGAGGCTTCGGAGCGGTGAAGCTCCCACTTTACACACTGTCCTGTAACTTACTTTTTATCCACTTAGAAATGTATACAGTGAGTAGGCTCCGTGTGCTTCAACATCCTTCAAGTACTGAAGCTTAAATGACATCAAACCCATACATTGTGAGATGCTGACACAATCTTTTCCTTTAGGCCACTCCATCTTTCTTCACAGCCAGTGGGACTCCGGGCCCCCTGTTACCTCCCTTCAACTCAGTGAAGTGGGATCCAGTCTCCCAGTTGCTGCCTTCTTGGCTGCCTCTCCAAGATCCTCATCATTTCAAGGAATTTGCTTCAATCTGGGAGACAGATTGTGTACAAGAGAACTCAGGAACTTGGGGGATATTTTAGAGTTTAAATAAAATACTCAGTGTGAAATGTCTGACCCAGAGCTTGGCTTATAGTAGTGCACCCCAGTCCCGAGAGAACCTGCTAATTCATGGCTGCTAATAAATAGGGGAAGTGACCAGACTGGAGCCTTCCAAATTCATGCTCAGAGCCAGCCCTGCTCTGTCTGATCCACTGTGTCAGGGGGAACATGCTCCTTCCTGCTTCTACTTTGCTGCCACCCTGCCCCTGGCTCACCACTGTGCCTATAGCTCACTGCTTCATCTGCCAGCCCAGAGCTCAACCCCTCTCTCCCTTCCTGATTTGCTGTAGCTCGCACTGACTCAGACTGACTACCTGTCCATTGGCTCCTAGAACCTCTCTCATCATCTTTGCCCCTCATCCTGACCCAGGAATCCCCAGACATAATAAAGATGAGGGTTGACGCCGGACTAGTGCTGACACCTACGGCTAGAGTTTTCATGGCTTTGCCTAGATTAGCTCTATGTTGTGGGCATTTGCATGATACCCATTTTATGTATAGATGCCCCCAAAGTTTAGAGATGTTAAGTAACTACTGTGAGGTCACACAGCTGTTGTAAGAGAGTTAGCTTTTGAACCAAGGCAATCTGGTTTCAGAGTCCATCAGCTTACTCATCGCATCAAACTGCCTCTACTCACATTATTTTCTGGAGCCTGGTCTGGCACCTGGCACATGGTTTGAGCTCCATAAAATCTGACTGAATGAAAGCATGGACAAGCCACTCTTACGGCCCTGGCTCCAATGGTCAAGAGACTTCATCAGTGCCTGTTGGGGATTCCTCTACAGGGACAGGACTGGGGAGGATACTGCACCACCCTCCAAGATGACAGCTTATACTTTATTAAAGCCTTGTTTTGCAAGAATGTCCTGATATATCACAGGGCCTGAGGAGACACAAACAGCCTGAAGAGCTCCCTGGTTGACCTGTGGGCCTTGGACACTGACTTCTTAGTGCCCCGAGCAGTGACACAGGATGGGGGAATGGTGTTGCTGCTATTCCTCCCATTTCTCGCTGGCCAGCTTTCCCCACATTCAGACATTGGCAAGTTATTCTGAAGATAGGAAGGAGAAACACCAAGCAAGAAGGACCAGGGTAGTGCTGAGTTTTCTCTCTGAGGGCAGGCGTCAGGGTGGAGATGCGTGGCGTCCAACCACAGCCCAGTCCTAGGTGGAGGTGTGGTGGAAAAGAGGGGGGCAGATGCAGACAGGTTGGCTTTTGGAATCATCCTGCAGTAGTAGAAGGGGTTCTTGTTTTTAGTTATTCCTATAAGATTTTCACAAATACCATCTATATGATTTTGTGAGGCTTTCTTTGAAAGCCACTTCCAGACAAGCATTCCAGGTGAAGCAGAATTTTTTTTCCTAGGACCAAGAAGAATTTTTAAAAACTAAGTACTGGAACATACAATGGTTCCCTTTTGCCAATTAGGTTTAATTCAGAGCCTTCTGCTGGGCATCCAAGTCCTCCAGTAATCATTTCTCCATTATCATCCCTGTGATACCCCAGCAAGGTGACTAGGAAAGCCAGAGCCAGGAGAGGCCCCTCAATGATACTGATGAAATCAAGACTCGTAGAGGTTAAGAAATTAACCTCTTAAGGTCGCACAGTTAAGAGCACTGGCTTTGGAGTTAGAGGAACTGAGTTTCAACCCTGGCCCTTCAATTTATGAACCATGTGACCTAGTGCAAGTGACAACCTCGCTAAGCTTTGGCCTCCTTATTTGTAAACTGTGGACAATCACAGCAGCTCCTATAAGGTTGTTGTAGTGGTTAATATTGAGTGTCAGCTTGATTGGATTGAAGAATGCAAAGCATTATTCCTGGGTGTATCTGTGCCAGTGTTGCCAAAGGAGATTAACATTTGAGTCAGTGGACTGGGAGAGGCAGACCCACCCTCAATCTGGGTGGGCACCATCTAACCAGCTGCCAGCGTGGCTAGAATAAAGCAGGCAGAAGATAGAAGAGCAGACTTGCTGAGTCTTCCAGTCTTCATCTTTCCACCATGCTGGATGCTTCCTGCCCTAGAACATCAGATTCCAAGTTCCTCAGTTTTTGGACTATTGGACTTACATCAGTGGTTTGCCAGGGACTCTCGGACCTTTGGCAAAAAACTGAAGGATGCACTGTTGGCTTCCCTACTTTGGAGGTTCTAGGGACTCAGACTGATCCATTACCGGCTTCCTTGCTCCTCAACTTGTAGATGGCCTATTATGGGACTTTACCTTGTGATAAACTCCCTTTCATATATACATTGATCCTATTAGTTCTGTCACTCTAGAGAACCTTGACTAATACAGTTGTTGTGGATAATAATTGAGAAAATGCATCTATTTTTCTATGGAGCTGAGCTATGAGTTAGAAAGCTCAGTATCGATTTACCAAGTGAGAGGCAGAGGCAGTGTTAGAAACGCGGTCACTCTGCCCGACCCTGTTTGCCTTCTGTTGTGCCCCTTTGCCTCCCTGCCATGCCTCCATTCCAAAGAGACTGCTCTTCTAATTAGGGACTTCTTCACCTCCACACCTTCGCACAGGCCGTCCCCTAGTGTCAGGAAAGTCATTTCTTCTCTGCTGGCCGACCAACATTACAAAAACATTTTTCAAATCACACTCCATATCCTTTATTATTAGCATTCACATCAGGGTCACCTCTATCAAATTCTGTGAAAGATTCTTTTTTATTTTTAAGTTCAGAAATGTGTTTATTTTGAATGCTTTTTATTTGCAAGTCCTAAAATATGTTTATTTTGGTACTTGTGTTCTTTTGCTATGTTTGGTGAATATATAGTTGGATTTTATTTTCATTTCTAATCATGGTAAAACACACATAGCATAAAATGTATCCTCTTAACTATTTTTAAGTGTCACAGTAAAAGATTCTCCTGTAAAGAATTCTTTTAGGACCCTATCACACCCCTAAAACTCACATGCTACCTCACCCTGAGCCTTTAGCTCAGAACAGCCCCACCTACCCACATTAAGAAGGAGTTTTGGGCATCTGCCAGCTCCACAGTGAACTTCCCAGGCCCTCCAGCCTTGCTCTTTTTTCAGTCCCAATGGCACTCTCCATCCCCATGATGGTATGACTTTGGCACAGAGTTGGCCTCTCGGATGGGATCTTCTTGGATCTAATGCTGAGTTTCCCAAGTCTCTTCACCTGGTCTGACCCAGCAGCACGGGTCACAGTCCCAACCCCTCCCTGATGAGATGATCCCCTTGGCCACTGTGTCTTCAATGTTCTGCCTTCAAAGTCCCTGCCCTTCCAGCCTAAGAGAAGAGGCCACATACCATTCCTGATGGTCCAGAAGTCCAGAGCGAGAATCCTGCAAGGAAACCATCTGGTTGACCCTGGCTGACGCTTGGGCATGGGCATCTTGGTTTGGCATGACCCTATCACTCTGACTCCTGCCCACCCCTGTATAACTAAAAGCCACCATTACTGAGGGCTTCCTCTGAGCCAGGCACTCTGCTGAGAGTTTTACACACATGGTCTCACTCCATGCTCATGACAAACCTAAGGGGGGCTATTATTAGCCCCATTATATAACCAGGAACCTGAGGCTCAAAGAAGTGAATGGGTATGTTCGTAGATGCTTAACTGGTCAGCAGAGGACCTGGGAGTCAAGCCCAGGACTGCCTGATTCCAAAGCCAGTGCTCGCAACCAGAATGAAACTGGTTCTGCTTTGCTCTCTTCAGTCTCCTCACCTCTGTCATCTCCTTGGATACTTCCTTTTCAGTGCATGATCACCAGCCCCCACCCAAGTCAGCTCACTGGCCCTGGACACTGGAGCTGCCAGTTTCCCATCTGGAGACTCCATCTCTAAGACCTCATATTCTAGGCCAGGGCCACTTCCTCTACTAAAAGGGATGAAGCCCCAGACCCAATCTCCAGCTGAAACTAGATTTGCTCTACCTGCAAACAAAAATGAACTTCCAGGTCAAGCTTTTGGCCAAGTCTGGCAAAGTACTGTGAAGGCCAGCCTTCCTGAGTGTTCACTCATTCACCAAGCATTCACTGAGAATTCCCCAGGACCATACCATGTTTGGGACATGGGAATTTGACCCTTTTATGCTCAGTCCTTGGAGGGTGCATCTTAGTCCTGAGTGCCCAGGCAATCAGAAAGTCTTGGCTTTACCTTGACATAAGAACACGAACCCACTTTACTCCATGATCTTAACTGAACTACCTATTCCTGATTTAAACATTTCTTTCTGGACTATTTGCATTTATATTTCATATAGTTGCAACACAATGAATACACAATTTTGTGTTTTGCTTTTATCATTTAAAACAGCCAAATCCAGCCTGCTACCTGTTTTTGTAAATAAAGTTTTATTAGAATACAGTCATGTCCATTCATTCACATACTATCTATGGTGACTTTCACATTATAAGGTACAGTTAGGTCATTGCAATAGAGACTGTATGGCCTGCGAGGCCCAAAATATTTACTATCTGACTCATTACTTAAATAATTTGCTAACCCTTGATTTAGAGCATTGAAAAATATTGAATAGTCTTTCTGGTTATAATAATTAATGGCTATATGATACCCTGTTGGGTGGCCTGTGATTTTTAATTCATCACTTTCCATGTGGTCAGATAAATTTGCTGGTCTGGATAACTGCAGTGAAGATTGATATGGTTTGGCTGTGTTCCCACCCAAATCTCACCTTGAATTGTAATAGTCACTACCTGTCAAGGGCAGGGCCATGTGGAGATAACTGAATCATGGGAACAAGTATTTCCCACGCTGTTCCATTGATAGTGAGTAAGTCTCACGAGATCTGATGATTTTACAAAGGGGAGTTCTCCTGCATAAACTCTCTCTTGCCTGGCGCCATCTAAGATGTGATTTGCTTCTGTTTTGCCTTCCACCATGATTGTGAGGCCTCCCCAGCCACCTGGAACTGTGAGTCAATTAAACCTCTTCCCTTTATAAATTACCCAGTCTTGGGTATGTCTTTATTAGCAGTGTGAGAACAGACTAATACAAAGATTTTTGTGTGTTTGTTGAATTACTTCCTTAGGAAAAATTTCCACATGGAGTCTTAGGTCAAATCATCTGGCATTTTTGCTGGGGATGGTCAAAATTCTGTCCCTGTTGTGTTTGTTTGTCTTGGTCCTACTTTATGAATTGACCTTCCTGACCCTTGGCCAACTGATACCTCCACCTGAATTCAGAATACCTCTGTTGAATTTCTGTTCTAGGGGACCTTTCTGCTCAGTTCACTGAGGTTCCTCTTCCCCACTTGCCTTGACCTGCCCTGCATCTCCCCTGCTCCTCTTCCTCTGTGGCTTGGGTTTGCACCTACTTCCATTCCTCCAGTCCTCCTCTGCCAACCCCACTCTACACAATGGTTCTATTTTCTGCCATTTTCCTGCTTATCTCTCATTTGCAATTCCCACACCCACAGGACATCAAGCATCCAGAATAGATATCTTAGTGTACAACAAAGTGGGGTTCAGGCCAGAACACACAGACAATGGGGAAGGGAAGGATGCATCACAGAATTCTTCCCTTCGGCTCTAACATGGTGCCGGGCACCCAGGCCCAAGGGCTACTTGTCAAGAGGATTTACCAATCCCTGCCTTGACCTCGCTGTTGTCCCTGCCTGCAATTCATTTCCACATTTCCTACAGTTTCTGGCTCCTCGAAAACTTTCCATATATTGGCTTCTGATTTACTGCATGCATAGACTATTTCTATGGGAGAGCGCCTAATAAAATAGGAAAAACTCTAAAAAAGGATTTTTGCTGAACACTGCATGCCAATGAGTTTATTTAATTGCAGCATTAGGAACATATGCAATTACTTTCATCGAGTTGATCTAACATAGTCATTTGTACCCTGGAAAAAGCCTAATCATTCTGGGAGGCCAGACCCCTGTGTTAGAAGCTGTTGGCTGAAAGATCTCATCCCTCTTAGTGACCGATGAACACGTTCCTCTCTCAGAAGCCCAGCCTGAAACTAGAGGCTAGAAGGTCTCTGTCTGATGCTTCACTCCCCTGAGAACATCTCTGCCATGGTCAGCCTGCTGTGCCTAAGAGGGAAAGGCAAGAGGGAGTCAGTATTTAGGGAGTTTATTCATTAGACATCTCTCTCTTGTGAAAAGCTTGAATCTCGTGCCTTATATTTTCTCCTCGTGGTCCTAATTTTGCCTTCCAGGAAAGAGCTGAGCAAATCTAATCTTTTTCGTAGCAGCTTTTTGGACATTTGAGGATTAAGATCCTGTCTCCCTCTAATCTTCTCCCTGGCAGCTGAAATATCTCCAATTCCTTTAACCACTTTGCGTTTGCCATTAGTCCTAGATCTGTTGCCAAAATAGGGCCTTGGTAGAAGTTGCAATGCCTATAATGTAATAATAACACAGCTAGCATATATTAAGTGTACATTATGCAGCAGGTTCTAAGTGTTTTACATCCAGGAATTCATTTAATCTGCACAGCAATTCCATGCGGTGAGGGCTATTACTGTTCCCATTTCACGGATGAGGAAACTGAGCACAGGACATGATTGCTAAACTGTGAATTGTGTCCTGGTGCTGCTGCTCATAAGTCGTGGTGCCTTCATCAAGTTATTTAGCCTCACTTTCTTCTACCGTAATTGGGAATGATGAGCTCCATGTCATGGAGATGTGAGTATTCTAAAAGGAAGTATGTAGAAAGTCAGAATAGATTTTCTTCAGTCCTTTCTTGGGGAAGGCTGTCCTTCAGTTTGACATTATCCTTCCCACGTAGAAATTCAGAAAATCACACTCTGAATCTTTGTTCTCCTTCCTCTTGCCCAAGGTCACACCGCCTCTTGAGTGAACATACCTTTCCTCTTTGTTCTGCTTCCTCTTGCCTAAGGTCACACCGCCTCCTTGAGTGAACATACCTTTCCTCCCATTGTCCCGTTTAAAACAGTTGGCCCTGAGTAATTGAAGTCCTGCATAATCCAGAGTGAGGATTCTGGGGAGTGTGGGCCTATGATGTGGGCTGGCTTCTAACATTGGCACTGGTGAGCTGGGGGCACACATCTCTACCATCTGTGATCCATGTGCGTGTGTGACAGGGAACTACTCCCAGCCCCTTTACCTCTGTTCTCAGCTCTTTCAGGAGAGGATGGCTGCTTTGTGGAATGGAAGAAAGCTGCCCAAATAGCTACTTGGTGCACTTTCCTCTCTGTACATAGCCTGCGTGGATTTGGGGTCAAGGGTCCCTGTGGAGCCCTGCTCTCTAAGCCACAGAGGTTTCCAGCTGTAGGCAGCTGAAATCTCTCCAGAACCTTGGTTCTTTGTATGTCAGGACTATAGTCAGTCCAGTTTTCCAAATGAGCAGTTATAGAAATACAAAACAGGCTGCTAATTTAGTAGCTACAGACTTCTTTAAACAAACACTTGAAGCACAAATACAGATGAGAGGATTTTGGAAAGACTTGTGGTCACTGGGCCCAGCAAACAAAGGGGAGTTATTGTTTCTCCAGGCTCCAGGGTATGTGCTGGGCTCAACCACACAGAAGGCAGAGCTTAGTCTTCACCTTTGCTCTGTACTGGGCTGTACACCCTCAGTGGGGAATGGAACCTTCTCTGAATTTCCTGTCCTTCTTGTCATGTGTCTGCAAATATGGTTTCCTGATAACTTTCCCTTTAAATGTTTTGGTTTGAAATGATACTGTTGTAAGACATAATATGGAGAGATCTGGGATACCCTTCACCCAGTTTCCCCCAAGGGTATCCCCTATCTCGGATAACTACAGTACAACCTCTCAACCAGGAAACAGACTTTACCGTAGGTAGTTTTTGACCCTCTGTAGCCTCCATAGCTTTTCCTTTCTCTTCTAACTTCCCTTCCTTTCTTTCTCTCATTGTTTCCTGCCCCCTTCAGTCAGTCAAGGTTCTCTCACTAGCTACTTTTTTCTTCCACTTTCTCCTCTTTTTTATAGCCCTTTCCTCCAGTGTTACTAGGACTAGTGCTCTGCTAAAGCTTCTATTTTAGCTGTGTCCTTGGGGAGAATCCAGAATGGATCTGCCCTCGCCTTGCTGGGAACCTGCCATCCTCCCCCCAAGATAACATTCTTACTCTCCCCTCCCTCCACCCTGTGCTGGGATCTTAGCTGGAGAGACACTTCCAGGCCAGCTGCATTCAAGCCCACAAAACCCAAAAGGATGAGTGGCTCCAGGATTGGGTTTACCCATCTGATTAGTATCAACAGTGTTGACCCAAATATACCCTATACAATGCTGTCCTGGCTCCCACGGACTACCCTCTGTAGAAGTCATTATAGTTAAGATACTCATCTCAAAGGTGGTAGACTCTTACAGCCAACCCGATTCAATTTTCCCTTGAGTTTGGAAAATTGAGACTCTGAAGGGAAGGGTTGTCTAGATCCCATAGCCTATGGCTAGGAAACGGTAAGCTGGGCGAGGACCTGCCCTTCTGATTTCTCATCCAGTGCCCCTCTCACTCACCAGGCACCAGGCACCACTGCCTTTCCCCAGACAGCAAAGGAGGGGGAAGCCCAAACCAACAGCTTCAGAGGCCTTCTAAGTGCCTGTTCTTTGGGGATAAGTAGGAAGGTCTTGGCCCTGTCTTTTCTCATGCTTAATTTTTCTTTGTTCCCTAGAGACAGAGACTTCCGAGATGAGGGCCTGTTAATAGGTAACCTCTCCATCATGCATGGGTCATTGCCATGGTGACGAAGAGTGCATGTTTGGAACCAAGACTAATGATCCCAGACTCTTAGCGATTGTGGCCTTGGGTGAGTCACTTTCTTTCCAAGCCACATTTTCCTCCTCTTGCAAAAGGAGCATAACAAGACATTCTTCACATGAGTATTGAGATAGGTCAATGGAATAAGGTGCACTGGGTTTAGCTCAGGGATGGAGTCTCAGGAAGTGCACCTAGAACAGCAGTGAAGACCGCTCAGAAAACCCTCGCGGCTGGGAAGCAGCATACACTGCAGCACGCACTGTGGGGTCACACTGAGGTAGGAGCAATGGGGCTGGGGCTTAAAGCTGGACTGGACAGGACTTCCCTGAAAACTTAAGCCTGTGAAAACAGCAGGTAGCCCATACTGCCCACTTTGGAGCATTCTGAGCTCCGCTTTCTTTTGATGAAACTTTTTCTCTCCCTAGCTCATTATTAGCTCACATGAGCTCTGCAGGTTAGATATGGAGATAGAAAATGATGATGCCTGTGTCTAGGGCATCACCCTGCTCACTCACAGGAAATCCTCCTCACTGATCCTAGAGGCCTCTGACCTGCTATGCTCCGGGGTCTCTCTCTACACTCTTGTTCTCTCAGAAGTTCCCTAGCTAAGTGATTCCTAAGTCTGACTGTGCATCAGAACTACCTGCAAAGAAGAGAACTGAATTAAAGGTTTCTGGAGTGAGGCTGTGGTCTCTACATAAAGCTGGGATGAGAGGGAGAGAAGTGAGTGGTCCAGGGTGCAAAATTGAGGGAGGCATCTGCTATCAGGATTGTCCATTTGCAAGTTTTGCACCGGAGAGTAAGTGTCTCCTTAAATTTTGTGCACTGGGGAGCTAGCTTGGTCCCTAGTTCTGTCCCTGTCTCTAGACCCAAATTTTAAAAATCTTGCCAGGGATTCTGTTGGGTACCTGGAGGATGACACCAACCTGCTGCCTTGTTTGGCCCCTGATCATAACCGCTTTGATGAAGGCAGCATTGATCCTGGTCCTGGGCAAAGAAGCCACGTCCAAGTGCCGTGGCCAACTCCCATCGTTATTCTCATCTCCTCAGAAAGCAAGAAGGAAAATGATCCCAAGTCTCGAGTCTCCTCTTTGACTTTGTTTTTCTCAGTTGCTAAACCAAATCAACCCCCTTCACTCCAGCTGGAAGTATGACTCTCTGGGAACTCAGATTGGTCTTGTGCGCCTGTTTCCTATTGAGTTGGGGGACCACAGTGCCTGTTCCCATTTAAATCCCTTCAGTAAGTAGGAGGGAGAATTTCCTAGGCTGGGCCCTGCCTAGGAAATTACCCCCCGCCCTGCTGAAGCTAACAGGGTAATGGGGGAGACACTACTGAGCACACATCCATTCCCGTGAACTGTGGGGAGGGCTGCCATGGAGGAGCGTAGGGAGCCAGGCCAGTGTAGAGCAAGACACAACATCCACCAGCCTTATGGATCCAAGAGCAAAGTCACTCCTGAGAAATTGATGTTGAGCAGAGTTCTCAGGATGGATTTGCTTGGCTGAAGGCAGATGGGAGCATCCCAGGTACAAAGAAAAGCGCGGACAAAGGCCCTAGACAGGAGAAGACACAAAGAAGGGAAAGAGACCATCAATGTAGCCAGAGAGGTAGATTGAACCCAGACTGCATGAACACCACGGTCTTTCCCTACAAGCATTGGCCAAGTTTTATAGAACTTTGGGCTGAAGAGTGACGCCACCTGATTGGCTTTATAAGGACATCAGGCAGCATTGTGCAAACTGATATAAGGGTAGGAACAGCAGAAGAAAAGAAAGCCATTGGCATCGTCTAGGAGAGACAGGATGAGGGCTTGGACCAGGCTGTTGGAAGTAAACATGAAAAGAAAGGATGGCAAAAGTCTGCTCAGTCAATTTCTCCAAGTGGTTTTTCCCTTCCTCCCTCAAGGCTGGGATAGTGGCCCCTGCTCTGCTTCCACAGCACCCTGTGCTTTCCTGGATCAGGGCTCCTCTTCCACTGCAGTTGTCTTCCTCAGGATAGAAACCATGTCTTATTTTTAATTCTCACCACCAGTTCCTGTTAGGTAGCAGTGCTTAGTCCACATCTAATGTTATAAGGTTTAGGCACTTGGCATGACTGAGGCTTCCCAGCCATCACCTGACAATTCAAATGCCCTCACCTTCTGAGCAGCTTCTAGTACATGGCTTGGAATGGGGGACAATAGCAGAAAATAGTTACTGTAGGCTTTTTTTTTTTTTTTTTTTTTTTTGAGATGGAGTCTCACTCTATCGCCCAGGCTGGAGTGCAGTGGTGTGATCTCAGCTCATTGTAACCTCCGCCTCCTTAGTTCAAGCAATTCTCATACCTCAGTTCTCCAAGTAGCTGGGATTACAAGTGTGCACCATCATGCCCAGCGAATTGTTCTATTTTTAGTAGAGACAGGGTTTCACCATGTTGGCCAGGCTGGTCTCAAACTCCTGACCTCAAGTGATCTGCCCACATCAGCCT
This sequence comes from Piliocolobus tephrosceles, assembly GCF_002776525.5. Taxonomy (NCBI): domain Eukaryota; kingdom Metazoa; phylum Chordata; class Mammalia; order Primates; family Cercopithecidae; genus Piliocolobus; species Piliocolobus tephrosceles. The sequence continues at coordinate 28,166,616 of NC_045449.1, forward strand.
CCCAAAGTGCTGGGATTACAGGTGTAGGCCACCATGCCCGGCCTATTGTAGGCTTTTTAAGTGTTGTTTCTCCTGGTGCTCTGTAAGTCTCCTGAGAATGGAGCCACACCTGTTTGTTCACCATGGTACCCTCAGTGTCCAGCACTTTGCCTGGCCCACCATGGATGCTCAGTGAACACATATTGGATGTGATGGAGGGAAAGGCAGGGGTACTGCTTAGGCCATTGCTGGCTGCAGTATTAGAAACCCAAGTCAAAATAGGTAGTGGGCATGTGTGGTTTTCCTCCACAGCATCCATGTCCACTTCTTCAATGAATCAATGAATGGACAGCTTCCCTAGCCTTCCCTAAAATGCTGTCTTGCTCTGGGTCAAACCTTCTGGTTCTAGGTCAGGAATCCAAGAAGGTTCTTACCTCCCTGGGCCCCAGATGGGCATTTGGAGAAATGGCCCATGGAGCTGTTTCCAATCAGCTGCCTCCTTTATCTTCCATGTAGGGTTCACCTTAGGATATATAAATAGTAGGCAATTTTCTTGATGCAACTTTTTTTTTTTTCATTTTTACAAGAATAGGTCAGAGGAAGGGCCCTGAGGGGAAGGCTGAAGGATCTCGAAGGGAAGAGTTGGCAAATAGTCAGTGAAAGCAGACTTTCCTGAGATTCATTAGTTCCCTGAAGCAGGGGAAGAACTCAGAGAAGTCTAGTTCTTATCTAAAATAATCC